>NW_007727165.1:1510-13484 GCF_000696425.1 Galeopterus variegatus | reverse complement strand
GTGCTGATAACACTAAGGCCACGGGTTCGGATCCCATATATGGATGGCTGGTTGGCTCACTTGGGAGATCGTGGTACTGACAACACCAAGGCAAGGGTTGAGATCCCCTTACCGGTCATCTTTTAAAAAAAAAAACACGTTTAGCCACATCAAGCAGTCTGTCAGTTCCATCTCCTTGAAGCAATCTGTTCCCAGTTCTCTGCCTTCCCCAATCTGAATTAGTTGTACACTCTGCTGGCCACATAGCTGTCATCCTGGGATCTCTCTCTCCCCCACTATCCTGGGGAGCCCCTTTGACTTGCTCTTGTGTTTCTCTAATCCTATGTCTTCCTCTTTCTTGGTTTACTCCTTCATTTTGGTGGAGCAGTTCCCTGAGAAAGAACTCATAGGAGGTAAGCTTTTTGAGACCTTGCATATCTGAAAATATTCTTCCACAACTTGCTTGATAAGTTTGGTTGGGTGTCAAATTCTAGGTTAAAACCATTTTCCTTCAGAAGTTTGAACACCTGGCTTTATTGTCTTCTAGCTTTGGCTCTTGTTGACTAGCCCAAAGCCATTTTGATCCATTATCTATGACGTGTTTATTTTTCTTTTTTGCTAATACACTACAATTTCATAATGATGTCCTATTGTGTGTATCTATTTTAATCCATTTTTCCAGGCACCCAACAGGCTTTTTCAGTCTAGAAACTTGGATTCTGCAGATGAAGGAAATTTTCTTGTATTGTTTTATTAGTCATTTGGTCCCCTCTTTCTTCTCTCTTCTCTTCCTAATATTCCTACTATATTAGGATGTTGGAACTCTAGACTATTCCTTAATTTTCTTATATATTTTCTCCTATTTTTCTTTTGTCTTTTTGCTCAATTTTCTGTTAGATTTCATCTAACTTGTCATTCAGCCCTTCTATTCAGTTTTTCATTTCTACTGTCATATTTTAAATTTACAAGAGTTCTTTTGGTCTGAAAGTTCCTGTTTTATCACATCCTATTCTTGTATTGTGGTTGCAAAATCTTTTCTTTAAGGATATTGAGTAAATTTTTTTCTTCCTGCATGGTCCCTACTTATTCCAAATTGGTCTCTTTCTCTCTCTCTCTCTTTTTTTTGATTGTCTGCATATACTTCAAGAATTGGGGGACTTAAAGTTACTTGCAAACTCTGAGCTTATGGGAGGGGCTTATCCACTGAGCTCCATTATAGGATGGTCTGGTTTAATGGTAATCCCTAAGAAATCCAGATATAGTATCTCTGAGTCATTCTTTTCAGGCTGGTCAGATCTTCCTTAGAGAAGATTCTTCTATTGTCCTATCAAGAAGGGAAAGAGGGCAAGGTCTGGCATGCTAATGTTTACTTAATTCCTCTGTTTTGACACTGACCTTTCCTTATCTGTCCTGGATTCCCCAAAGCCAGAGACTCTCTCTTTAACTGGCTCTGGAGATTGAACCTCTAGCCTTCTGCTGGGGTGCAGGGGGCAGGTCCCAGCATCTTGGAGTAGAATGAGGACTTGGACTTCTTAAGCAGACTTTTAACCAATCCTTCTGGTTTATCACCCTTCCCCACTTTCAGAAGTACCCAGTGCCTCTGGTTCCTGAGCTTTTGGGGAGGGGGGGGAGATCTATGATAAAGTGGGCTGCTTCCCAGCCTTCTCTATCACTGGTGGGATTCAGTTTTCTCCTATGTGCTAAGACATTTACACACATCCCTCTGCTTCCCAGCTTCTCATGCTTCAGTGCTATTGCCACCTCTCTTAGTGCCCTGTCCTAGTGGGTTTCTTCCTTTGCTTAAGCATCCCTTACCTGTCATGTTAGTGGGGATTCAGGAAAGAGCATGAGTATGTGGCCAGTTTGTATCTGCCCCAGAAGTTCATGTCATTTTCCCTATTGTTACATTTGTACTTTCACTCTTGTTTATGTGACTCTTGATATCTTGTTGCCTCCATTAGACTATAAGCTCCATGAGGCCAGTGCCTGTGTTTGTTTTTCCCATCCATAACCCCACCTGTTTTATATTTAGTGGCTAGAACAATCCCTTGTGCATGACGGGCACTAAAACATATTTATTGGATAGTTTAAACCTCTTCCCTTTGTTGGATCTGGAATTTCCTCTCATCCATCAAGATGCACATACACCCCCTCTTTGGGGCCCTGGGGACTCCCCCACGCAGAGCTGGGTGCTTTGTTCTGCCAGGTCTCACAGCCACACCAGCTTGTAATTCATCTCCTTCCCTCTAGGCTGGCAGTTCCTGAGGACAGGGCTGGGTCTGAGTCATCATCCTGACTTACCCAGCACTGGGTCAATGAATGTGGGAACCCCTTCCCCTCTAGTTTGAGAACTGTAGTGGGGACTTGGCAGCCAGCCTCATACAACCTCCATTCCACATCTTTCTTTTGAAAGTTTGTTTACATTAGAGAGGTTGTATAAACAGGAAACGAAGCCATCTATTCTCTGGAGGCACTTGAGTCATTCCTAATGCTCTGAAAGCTGAGAATTAATGGTCATTAAGGAGCATTTTTGTTTTCAATAGCTTTTTTGTTGGCTTCCTTAAAATAGTTCATCTCTCATCATGGAAGGCAGAAGGTGAGTCTGGGGAGTCTTGAGCCTGGTTCCAGAGCTCCTGGGGCTGTTGCTGGCTGTGCCTGCTGCCCATGAGGATGACCAAGATGGCAGTGCTGCCATTTGTGGTATATTCACTCTAGCGCAATCTTGTGACCAGGCTTCCTGGGTCTGGGAGGAGTTGGGAGGCTGAGGCTTTTCTTCCTTCTCCATGGCATGAGTAGGGTCACTCTGCTTCACAGGGGAGTTGGGGATGAACTGCCTATTACCACACCTGCTCGGCACATGGGTGGGGCTTGGGGAATGTTGGCTACCATCATTGTTCCCCAGCAGTCCACAAACCCTTTGTGGAGGCCAGTTAAAGCACTGCCTGGTCACATTGTGCAACTTTCTGCAAATCTTCCTTAAAAATTAGTCAGTTCAGAGTCAGCAGAACAATGGCAGATGCCTGGAAACTTCCATTAAGATGATCAATCCCTGTAAAAGAAATGGATTTGGGTATTGTGAAGCAGGAGATCTAAAGAATATAGTGAATTGTTCCAGACAAGGAAGTCAGTACTCCAAACAAGAAGAAAAAGTCAAGCAGCCCAGTAGGAAACAGCCCAGCAGGAAATGGACAAATGGTATGAACAAGAAAGCATAGAGGACAAATCCAGAATGGCAGTGAACGTGTGGCAGTTGCTTACCCTCAAAGGTGATAAGGGAAACTATTTAATCACAGTGAGATGCCAGTTCACACCAGCAGCCTGGCAGATTGTAAAAAAATATTATAACGCCACATGTTATAATATTCCGAGTGTCACTGGGAGTGTGGAGCAACATTACCCAGCCAAACATCCCGGGGCCCACCCCTCTTGTATTACCCTCTGTCCCCGGCACAGGAGTCTACCATTTTGAATCTGGTGTGCTTGAGTATGACAAACATCTTTGAACTGTTACAATATATCATTCAAACCCATTGTTTGAAAAAAAGCAAACAAAACCTAGTAAGTTTAATGAAATTTTCTACTGAATTAGCTGCCTGGTGGGGTCTAGCCAGAGATCATAGGAATAATGCATTTATCCTTGGAGGAGCTCATCCTGTCCAGTGACTTCTTGTGGAGTCATTAAGTAAGTGGCTTTCCTTATTTCTGAAGAAGCCTACCTGTCCCTGGGAGAAGAAGGTCCCAGTGGTGATGCCCCAAGGGTCCCAGTGCCATTCTCAGTAACCCTCTGAAACTTTCCCCGAGAAGTCTCAGTGGAGCTCCTACCAATCTGCAGATTGTTGTGGCAAAATGTACATAATATTTATCATTTTAACCATTTTTAAATGTACAGTTCTTTGCAATTGAATACATTCACATTGTTGTGCAGCCATCACTACCATCCATCTCCAGAACTTTTCTCATCGTTCCAAATTGGACCTCTCTATCCATTAAACAGTAACTCCCCATTATCCCCTCTCCCAGTCCCTGACAACAACCATTCTGCTTTCTGCCTCTATCAATTTGACTCCTCTAAGTCCCTTGTGTAAGTGGAATCATACAGTATCCATCCTTTTATGTCTGTCTTTTTTCACTTAGCATGTTCTTTAAGGTGCACCCATGTAAGCATGTGTCAACGCTGTCCGTTTTAAAGGTTGCATAATATTCCATTGTATGTATAATACATATTTTGTTTATCCTGTTGATAAGCTACTTGGGTTGCTTCCGCCTTTTGGCTATTGTGTATAATGCTGCTGTAAACATGAATGTGCAAGTATCTGTTCAAGTTCCCGCTGCTATTGTTTTTAGACCATAGGAAAGACATTTGGCCCAGCCCCTTGTTTTGCCATGAAGCCCAGAAGGTAGCGTCTGCCGAGCACCTGCAGCCAGGGATGGGACTCAGAAGCCAGGCTGCAGCACTTCCAGGGTGTATCCTCTTGTGGTGACCTCTTGCTGCTGGGCTGAGGAGCCCCTCAGAGGCCATGCACATTGATACGATTCCAATCTTTCTCCTCTTTACAGCTATGCCCTTTGCTTTCTGTACAAGAGAAAAGCTTCCTTGGACAGAATTTGCCGAGTCAGCAGAGGACGGGCCCACCACCAGATTCTGTCAGAAGGTAGGACGTTAACTGCTCCTCTGGCAGCAGCTGCCAAACACATGCAGGTTACAGGGCATGGCCACAGTTGTCGGATGTGGCCCTTCACCATGGAAAACGAACCCCTTTCGTGCTTATTTTACCAGGAAAAATTAAATAAGATTACTTGCTGCCTTTTTTAGTGTACTTTCACTTAATATCACAGAGCTTCGGAGCTGGAAAGGCCCTTAGTGGCTTTTTCAGGTGAGAGAGCTGCAGCCCAAGGAGGGGTGGTCTGAGGGTGACTTCTGTAGTAAGTTCTGCAGCTGGCAAGTGGCAGAGCTGGCACTTAGGGACCAGGGATGCTGATTCTTTGTCTAGAGCTCTGCCTGCTCCACTTGCAGTTTGCTTGAGTCACATGAGCTTCTATGGCCTGTCTCATCAGTATAAAAATTGGTTTTGATTTTTCTTTATTATAACCTCATAATATATGTTGTATGATCCCACTTATTAAAATGTCCAGAACAGGCATCCATAGAGACAGAAAGCAGATTAGTGGTTGCCAGGGTCTGAGGTCACTGGGGAAGGGGAGTGACTGCTAATGGGTACAGAGTTTCCATTTGGGGTGATGAAAATGTTCTAAAATTAGACCACGGTGATGATGGCACAATTCTGTGAATATACTGAAAACCACTGAATTGTACACTTAAAAGAGTGAATTTTATGCTGTGTGAATTACATCTTAATAAAGCTGATATCAAAAAAAACCCCATAACTTTCAAAGAAGTGACAAATGGTAATTTATCCTTATTCTCACCTCAAACAAAAGAATGCCTTTCATTTCTCTGTGTTCTCTTTTAGACTATACATATACCGAGGAGTTTTGTGGGCAGAGCTGTAGTCATAAAAAAATTATTTGTACTGAATTGTGACTCTAAACATCAGTTTTCTGAGGCTATAGGAAAAAAATCTCTCTTTCACTGGGTTGTTTATTCCTTGCTATGGAAAAAAGAGGAAGGGGAGTGGTTAGGGGACTGTGGTAGATGGTAAGCCTAAACCAGGGCTGGAGGAAGGGTGTGAAGGAGAGCTGGTGCCAGGGTACATCGAGAGGGACCTGGGGCCCAAGGCTGCCCTTAGCATGGCTCCTAGTGTTGCCTTCCAAGTGCCTGGTCCTCTGTCCCATCATTAAGGTCAGAGGTAACAATGGGCTAGTTACAGTTAAGGACAAATGACTGGCTAGGGCTGCTCATCCTGATGGTTATCAGGTCCTGACATTTTTATTTGAGACAAAGGAATTTGGTGTCGAAGAGCTTTTTTTTTTTTTTTTGTATAGGTGAGAAGTATGATGACGATGATTTTTTTTATTGTGGTAAAAAACATATAAAAGAAAATTTTACCATCTTAACCATTTTTAAGTATATAGTTCAGTAGTGTAAAGTATATTCATATTGTTGTGCAAAAGATGTCCAGAACTTTTGAATCTTGCAAATCTAAAACTGTACCCATTAAACAATAGCTCCACATTCCCCACTCCCAGCTCCTGGCAACCACCATGCTACTTTCTGTTTCTGTGGATTTGCCTATACAAGTACCCTATATAAGTGGGCTCGTACACTATTTGTCTTTTTGTGACTGGCTTATTTCATAATTGTCATATGCCATTATTAGCATAACATCCCCAAGGTTCATCCATGTGACAGGATTTCCTTCCTTTTTAAGGCTGAATAATATTCCATTAATATGTAAATACACCATATTTTGTTCATTCATCCATTGATAGACATTCGGGTTGCTTATTTACTCTTGGCTATTGTGAATAACGCTACTATGAACATGGGTGTACAAACATCTCTTAGAGTCCCTGCTTTCAGTTCTTTNGGATCCGAACCTGCGGCGGAAGCGCTGCTGCACTCCCAGCGCTGCACTCTCCCAAGTGCGCCACGGGCTCGGCCCGTAATGAAATTGTTTTCTTAATTTCCTTTTCAGATTGCTCATTATTAGTGTATAGCAACACAACTGATTTTTGTGTGTCAATTTTGTATCCTGCAACTTTGCTAAATTTGTTTATCTATTGCAACGGGGTTTTTTTGTTTTGTTTTGTCTTGTTTTTTAAGAATCTCAAGGGTTTAGTACTTTGTTTCTAAGATTCAATCATGTTGATATCATTACCTCTGACTACTATTTAGTATGCAAACAGGTGAGTACATTCCCTTTTTAGTGATGTTTCCCTTAACAATGCACTCCTAGGTTTCCTCGAATCCCTTGTTACCCAAACAATGGTGCAAGAAACATTCTTGAATGTGTCCCTTTATAGTTGGGTGCACAAGTTTCTTTATGGTATATACCCAGGAGTGGGATTGCTGGGTCCTAGGGTGTATGGATAAGTTATTTCATCAAGGATTGCCAGAATCTGTTTCAGAATAACAACACCACTCTATACCCCCAGCAGTGGTACATATTTGGTTCCTGTTTTCCCATGAACTGGCCAACATTTTAGGTTATCTTTCTTTCTGTTTTGCCAATTGGATGGTTGTAAAGAGCTATCTAATTTTTCCGTCAATGATGAGGTTAAGCCTCTCTTCACATACTTATTAACCATTTAGACTTCCTCTCACTTATTCATTTAATTTATCTATAGGATCACCATCTTTTTTCTGTTAATTTGCAAGAGATCCCTGTATAATCTAGATGTGCATCCTCTGTTGGCTGCAAATATATTCTCCCAAACTCAGCTATCTATAAATTTCATTAAACGGAAATATGTAATTTTGATACAATTCAATTAATTATATTTCTATGATATGGTTTATGCTCTTCTACCCTAAAGTCAAAAGATATTCCACATTTCCATTTGGAGTTTACCTTTGAATATGATCTTTACTTTTCTCCATAGAGTGAGCTACCTAGATCCCATCAACAACTCCCTAAATTAATCTTTTCTTCTTACTGCTTTGTGATGCCACATCTACCATAATCACGTTTTCATGCATAAAATGGGTCCGCTTTTGAGCTCTTTATTTTTTTCTGCACTATTTGCCTGTTCCTGTACAAATATCACACTCCGTTCACTACCATGGCCTTGAGGTAAGTGTAACTCTCTCTTCTTTATTCTCTCTCTCTCTCATCAAAATTGTCTTAGGTGTTTTTGGATCATTTTCATTCCTTTATACATGTTATAGAACAATTTTGTTGAGTTTCTAAAACAATTTAATAAAATTTTAAAGTTTTATTCAATGTATAAATTAATTTGGGGAGTATTGCTATATTTACAATGTTAGTTCTTTTTTACAATGTTAAATTATTTCATCAGGGCACAAAGACAATTATTATTCATATTTAGCTAAGCATGGGCATCAAGACGACACTGGCATATAGTATTCCAAACAACGAACGCAAGTGATAGCTCTGAACCACACCTAATTATTCAGTAGAATCATTGAATTCTTCTCCAATAAAAAACTATGATAATTGATTTGAAAGTGGAACTCTGCTATGTTCATCATTTTTCTAGCTGGCAAAGAAGCATGACATGGTGGTGGTGTCCCCCATCCTGGAACGAGATGAAGAGCATGGGGATGTTTTGTGGAACACTGCCGTGGTGATCTCCAATTCTGGAGCAGTCCTGGGAAAGACCAGGAAAAACCACATCCCCAGAGTGAATGATTTCAATGAGGTGAGCTGCCCATCAGATGACTAGCCCAGCTCGTGTGACTTCCTTCCTTGCATAGGTCTCTGTGGCCTTTCTGTGGGGGATGTTCTGTGTAGGATCATGCTCCACATCATGCAGCGCTGGAGCACAGCATGGTAGCTGTGGTGCTCAGGGTCTCCTGACATTACCTGCATTACACAGGCAGACAGCATTCAGGTGGGACTCTCACAGGAGCCCAAACACCTTTAGCACAGTGGGGTATACAAAGAGATTTGGCTTCCTGAAATTCTTCTTTGAATTAACTGGTGTATAAATTAAAACCAAAAAGTGCACAAACGTGAAATGATTCCTGGGTTCCTTTCGGGCTCTGAGCTCCTAGCCTGTCATGGTCTGTTCCTTGTCTGTAGCTCACATGATATCTTAGTTGGTCCACGTCACATGTCAGGGTGACAGTGGGTGAATGTGCATGTCTGTGTACATGTGCGTTTTACATGGGGCTTCTTGTGCCCATAATCAGGGCCTAAGTCAGGGGCTGTTTTGATTGGTTGATGCCAATTTGTGGGTGGATGAGAGGGAGGGAGTACAAGTTTGCAGGAGGGAAATGATTGCCGCCTAATGCCTAAGATACTAAATCTACTTGATTTGCAATAAATACAGTTGTTGAGTATGTGCTGTCCCAGTCCTTTGTCCTTCCTCCTCAATTGTGGGGGTCCCAGCCACTCTCAGGCTAGTCAGGTGGATGACCTGGTGCATGGCTAGACAAGGTACCCCAGGGAGAAGGAAGAACACTGCGTTTCTCAGTAACAGCTGGAGGGTGGGAGTGGACAGACATGACCCTCACCTATTTACCCTGGGATTAATCTTTAGCTCCCTGCAGACAGTGTGGGGCTTTTCTTAGTGCAGCAGGATCCACTCTGGTGTCCAATATATGTGCACATCCTGGTTGCTGCCCAACCCTGGCCAATTTTGAAATGAATGGGAGGAGGCAAAAGGCCCCTGGAATGGATCTATTTGGGACCCCGACTTGCCCTCCAGCCTCCCCAGGTCTTCACCCTGAATGGCCAGGCAGGGAGCAAGGGTGGGAAGATGGGGTCCAATCTGCTTGCCCTGCAGGGATGTCCTTAATCCCAGGCAGGACACCCAAGGGGCTTTGTGGAGAAGAACACTTTTAGAGTGTGGGTTCCACACTCAGATTTGGCCTCAATCAGCTGGGCAAGTCACATGCCCACTCAGGCAACAGCTTTCTCCTTTGAGCAGGGAGAGTGTTTCTCTGGATGTGCTCTGAGTCCTTCAGCTCTAACATTCTGTATAAGGATGTGTGGTTGGTGAGGGCATTGGCTGACTCACGTTAACACTGACCAAACCTCATCCTTTAGTTGTACCATGATCAAAACCTCATTATAGCTTTGTCCTTGAAATATTATAGAATGTTGCTTTGGGGATTTTTTGACATGTCACGAAGGAGGTTGTGATTAAATGCTTAAGCCATGGTGATTTCCCCTGATGTTGGCTTGTTATAGTGTCTGGGTCTTTGGTGGGTTTTTTTTTTTTTAACATATTGAAATTCAGGAACTTAAGTAGAGTCACAGCTGAGAGTGTTATTTTTGGACTGGTGGTGATATTTCATTTTTTCAGCCAAGTCTAAGGAAAGGGAGATTCTACAGCTCAGAGGCATCAATATATGTCCCTTTGTTTTTTCAGTCAACTTACTACATGGAGGGAAACCTGGGCCACCCCGTGTTCCAGACGCAGTTTGGAAGGATCGCAGTGAACATTTGCTATGGGCGGCACCACCCCCTCAACTGGCTCATGTACAGCATCAATGGGGCTGAGATCATCTTCAATCCATCGGCCACCACTGGAGCACTCAGGTCACTCATTGGGCAAGATCTGGGGGGGCTTCCTGGGGCCCAGCCATCTTGCGCCCAAGACTAGGCTGCAGGGCTCAGAGGTGGGTTTGGTAGACTGCAGCAGGCAGGCGAAGCCACCAGGATGTCTAACAGATCTGAGCCCTGGATCGTATATTGTATGTTTAAACAGCTTTTTAAGTGAAAAGAATTCTCAAGATGACAATTAGAATCCCCCTCCTGCCGAAGAACCACTGTATTGTAAAACTGTACTGTACTTTGCTATGATTCTGAATACTGAGATGAAAATAATACCTCCCACCCTCCCACATAGTCAGGATTCAAAAAGCTCCATTTTGTGCTGCACCCGGCGGAGCTCCGGACACGTGCGGGGAGTCACCTAGAGCCAGACTCCAAGAGCCTTACTCTCTAGGCACCAGGGGACAAAGACTTGGGAAGAGTGGCCAGCTATGGACTTGATCAGATGCAACTCCAGTTCTAGGCAAACACTTATCACTCAGGGTGATTCTGTAGATTGTCCAATAGAGCCGACTTAGTTGCTGCTTCTGTGAAGAGTGACATCGTAGTTTCCACGGGAGGAACTGGATAACTTGAAAGTAGGGCATCCTTCACCCTTCTGAAGAGAGGAATAGTGGCAGGTGAACAGGTAGTAGCAGGTGGACAGTCTGTATGTGAGGTTTTCAGATGCCTTTGCCTGAATGAGAAACCTGCCTCCATGAGGACATCAGATGTCTGGCAGCCCTGGACATCAATTCGAACAACTATCAGTGCATGAAAATACCTTCACAAGAGCTAAGGAAGCCAGGAAACAAAGAGATGTGAATTAATTTGCTAAAAGTCTCAGTTATTTTGTAGTAGAACTTGGATTCAAATCGAGGCATTGGGTTCCAAAAATCTAGTATATAAGAAATCAAAGAGGACTTCTGGTCAAGATGGTGGAATAGATGGTCCCTAGCGTCACTCTCTCCCACAAATCAACCGATTTAAACTATAAAAACATAACATCAAGTGCATATGGAACAGGGAGACGTCCAGCGGGGGAGGCAGAAGCTCCACAGAGACCACATGCCCTGCGGGGCCGCCGTCGCACGATCTGGCAGATAAGCTTCACCACCACCACCTGGCTCCATTCCCAGCCCAGCCCAGTGCGCACAGAGTGGGGAGACGTCTGGCAAGGGAGGCGAAGGCTCCACAGAAACCACACACCCTGTGGGGCTGCCACTGCCTGATCCAGCAGGTAGGCTTCACCGCAGGCACCCGGCTCCATTCCCAGCCCGGCCTAGTGCACTCGGAGAAGGGAGATGTCCGGCAGGGGAGGCGGGAACTCCACAGGGACCACACCGCTGCTGTGTGATCCAGCAGCCCAGCCCAAAGCGTACGGAGCGCAGAGACATCCAGCAAGGGAGATAGAAGCTCCGTAGAGTCCACACACCCTGTGGGAGGGCCGCCGCCGTGCGATCCAGCAGCAGGTAGGCTTCACCCCCACCACCCAGCTCCATCCCAAGCCTGGCCTAGCGTGCACAGAGCAGGGAGACATCCTGCAGGGGAAGGGGAAGCTCTGCTGAGACCACACGCTCTGCGGTGCCTCGGCGCATCCCAGCAGCCCGGGCCAGAGTGCACAGAACAGGGAGAAGTCCATCACGGGAGGTGAAAGCTCAGCAGAGACCACACACCCTGCGGTACCACCCCGTGATCCAGCAGCCCGGCAGAGTCCAAGCTGACCAGAGATGTGGCTCCCCAGAGAGGCCCAAGACCTGAGGCAACCACACACACAAGGCACTAGTGGCCAACTGAGAAGTCACTTAGTTAGCCATACCAAATTGGCAACCACAGCAACATCTTAGTCAGTCAATAGTGTCAAACCTGTG
>NW_007727165.1:0-540 GCF_000696425.1 Galeopterus variegatus | reverse complement strand
AAAAAAGAAAAAAGAAAAAAGAAAAGAAAGTAAAAAAAAGAAAAAAGAATCAAAGGCATTGAAGAAAATCTGAAAGAGATATCAGACCACCTTAAGTGCTCAAATATCCGAGTCATGGGTATTCCAGAAGGGGAGGAAAAAGGAGATTGCATTGAAAACATATTCAACAAAATAGTGGCAGAAAACTTCCCAGGTATAGGAAAAACCACAGATCTTCAGATCCAGGAAGCTCAACAATCTCCAAACGTATTCAACCCAAAAAGGTCTTCTCCAAGACATGTTATAGTCAAATTGGCAAAACTCAAAGACAAAGAGAGAATCTTAAGAGCTGCAAGAGAGAAACATCAAATCACCTATAAGGGAGTCCCAGTCAGGCTAGCATCAGACTTTTTATCACAAACTCTAAAAGCCAGAAAGGAATGGGATGATATATTCAAAATACTAAAAGCCAGAGATTGCCAGCCAAGAGTACTCTACCCTGAAATGCTATCCTTCCAAAATGAAGGGCAAATAGTATATTTCTCAGACAAACAAAAACTG
>NW_007727164.1:464658-465305 GCF_000696425.1 Galeopterus variegatus | reverse complement strand
TACTTAGTGAAAGACATAAAGAAAGAAGACCCTAAATGAGAAAAGGTACAGAATTAGCAAAGGTCACAGGGCTTCAATACCTGTATCACACAAAACCCTAAATAGGACTGGACCTCAGAAACTTTTTTTACACTTTTGGACAGGAAATTAGGCTGAATACACTTAACATTTTTTTCTTTTCTTTTTCTTCTGCAGGCAAGAACAGCAGAAGAAGGCTTTACTCCAGAAATTTCCCAGGAAACCCCAAGGGAAGCAAAGGCAAAATTGGAAGAAACTGACAGAATCTTGTGACTAACTGAGAGTGAGTCTCCTATCTGGTTCTCTCTTTTTCTCTTCTCTCTGAGTAACCCTGATTACTTCACTCCCTGGTGAGCTCTGTGTGAGGGATTTTTTTAAAATTGTATTTCTTGNAAAGTTGGTGATAAAAATACTAGATTAAAACAGTATTTAAAAATTTTAGCAATTGGACTTAGGAAATAGAAGATGTGTGCATACTGGGAATTTTAAGAAAAGACCCCGATGTTCTGTTTCACAATTACTACTATATTCCAAAAAAATAATTCCAGTTGCCACAGTGTCTTCTCTCATAGTATAAACCATTGTTTCAAAGTTCTGAAGAAGCAAGATGGTAATTCACATAAAGGGGT
>NW_007727164.1:460581-463465 GCF_000696425.1 Galeopterus variegatus | reverse complement strand
TTCATACTTGAAATAACTATAATTTTATGTGTTCCATGTCTTTTTATTTGGTTGATTTTCATTTTCACTTGACGGTGAGAAATATATATATTATGTGTGTTGTCTTTTTCTACAGCATCCAAGCAGGCTGATGTCAGTCCACACAACCAAGACCCTAGACTCTACTCTGGTTTTTCTTGTCTACCTCCTGTCAGGAAACCTGCCATGAGAACCATCTGCCCTTCAGTGTCTCGCATCAAAAGATCTGAAGTGAATTCCCTCTCAATTCTTAAACCAAATAAAACACAGGCACTGGCTCTTACTGTCACACACTCCCCCCCCAGCCTGCATTAAAGCACCATGGCCAGGACCGTATCATCTTTGTGAAGCTGACAGACAACAGACCTGATGGTTGCTCGCTTGAAGTTCCTCAGGTTGTCTCCTTGTGTCAATGCACTCGAGTGGCTGGCGGGTCATCTGCATGATGCTTGTGGCATCTAGCCACTTAGTGGCAGCTGTGGCTATTGTGGTGGCTGTAGTGGGCCATCAACATGGAAGTGATGTTTTTGGCATGTTCCTTGCCTGGTTGTGGGAGGAGGGGAAGGTCCCCCATTCCATACCTCAGTACCCCCAGCAGGCCCCATAGCAGTGGAAGTGTGCCTGGATGCAGAAGAGGGGTGGGTCCCCAGTTCCATCTGTTTCTACATTCTAAGATGTTGCAGAGCAGTTAGGTACGAGAGGGAGAGGGAGAGGGGGAAGGAAATAGGGTGGGAGAAGGAGGGTGAGGGGTGTGGTTGAGGCCCATGGCACCCGCTTCATTCCTGCAGAGGAGACCAAGGGGTTTCCAGTGGTGGCTTTGTCATTGCTTGGCTGAAGGCAGATGTCAGAGAGTGTGGCTGAAGCCCTTTGCCCCACACCACCCTGACTCAGGAGACCAAGGGGCCTCCAGCAGTGGTTTGGTGGTCATTCCTGGGCTGGTTGCATGTGTTGGGTGGGGCGTAGCTGAGGCCCAAGGCCCTTTATCTCCCCACCTCAGGGGCCAGGAGCACTTCCTGCGGTGGCTTGGTGGTCACTGCTGGGCTGGTTTGAGTGTACTGCTGGGCTGGTTTGAGTGTCAGGGAGTGTGGCTGAAGCCCACGGCCCTCTTCCCTCCCTGGCTTGGGAACCCACGGGGTTTCCAATTCTTCTGAGTTTTATAGGTGAGAACCTTACTAGTTAATATCAAACTTTGTCTCTGGTCTGTGGGTATTTTGTTTTTTCTTTCAGTTCTGTGTTGGATTCTTTGCTGTTCCCACCACTTAAACTCTGCACTGGAATTAATTTGTTGTCCTGTGGTTATTTCTAAAGTGGGGGAACTTCCTGTGGGGTCCAGCACTACAGCTCTGTGGTTGAGCTAAATAGCTGCATTGCTGCTGGTTCCCTGGGGGAAGGCTTGTTGTGCAGCTCAGGTTTTAATTGTTGACCTTGTATATACTTCCAGATTCGTGAGATCTGGTACCCTTGGGTTGTGTAGAAACACTGGTATGGACCTGAGTCTTGTCAGCAAACTGCTCCCCCTGCAGTTCCGTATTCCTGACCAGTCTACACGGAGTGGGCTTGTGCTGACTGGAGGGCAGATCAGCTGTCCATGCTGTGCCCCAGCGTTCCCCCAGTGGGCCTGTCTCCCCCACCACCCAAACTCCAAACACTTCCCATGGGATGGGCCACACACAAGTACCTTGCAATGATTCACCAGCTTTAAGTAGTGAGAATCACTTAAATCAACTTTTTTCATTTGTGACTTCCTGCTCCTCTGTGGGTCCACACGAACCCTGTTAGTGGTCTTGCTGGCCTGCAGGCCACCAAGGCCCTCTTCTCCCCTGCAGTCTCCAAGCAACTTCATAGGAGGAGCACAGCTGCAGCGTTTGCCTGCTCTTGCTACGTGTGCTCATCAGCTCCAGCCTGGAAGCAACCAGGATTGGAAATGGTAGGAGGCATCCTTTCTTTCTCTCATCACTATTTTTTTCACTAAAAATGTCACTCTATATATTTAAACCTGCAAAAATGTCACCTATCAGAGTCTTGAAAAAGAACGTTAATCTGCAGGTATTTTCCTTCAATCCTCTCTTCAAAATTCTATGTCAAATACAGAACAGAACTCATATTTAATATTCTTAAAAATTAATCAGTAGAGAACTAAAATATTAACTTATGTAAATATGTTTTAATATTCATATATTTTTATTTATTTTATGTTCAAAATTTAGAAAATTTTTGAAAAGTTCGCATTGTGATGCTTTTACTCTACCCATCTGTGTTAGAACCCTAGGGCTGCTGCAACAAAGTAACAAAAACGGGGTGGCTTAATACACAGAAGTGGATATTCTCAGTCCTGGAGGCCAGGATCTGAAATCAAGGTGTTGGCAGTACTGCATTCTTGAAGGCTCTAGAAGAGGATGTTCCCCTTTTCTTGCTTGAGCAATCCTTGGAATTCCTTGTTCTTTGGCGTCCCTTGGCTGGAGACACATGGCTGCCTTCTCCCTGTGTCTTCACATCATCTTCTCTTTGTGCTTCTCTGTTTCACTGTTCAAAGTTGACCCTTTTATAAAGATCCTAGTCATGTTGAATTGTGTCCCAACCTAATGGCCTCATTTTAACTTGATCACCTTTTCAAAAAAACTAACCCTAAACCTGCCCTTAAAATTCATACTAACCCTTGACCTTAACCCAAACCCTAACCTCAAACCTCACCTTAAATCCCAAACCCAAACCATCGCCCTAACTCCTAAACACAAACTCTAACCCTGACCCTGACCCTAACATGAATCCTAAGTCCTAAACTCTAGCATCAAATCCTAAACCCCACCCTGATCTTTGACTCTGACCCTGACCCTAACATGAATCCTAAGTCCTAAACTCTAGCATC
>NW_007727164.1:458432-459129 GCF_000696425.1 Galeopterus variegatus | reverse complement strand
TCTGTCCCTGTGACATGAGGTCTTCCAGGAAACTATGGAGATCACGCATAGTTATCACTCAAGATATTTTCACCTGTAACCCTTTGATTGACAATAGGAGTGGACAAAGTGCTTGGTTCTTAGGAGGTACCAACAAGATGTGGCTGAACTGTGCCCAACTTGATGTCAAACAGCTCTGTCTTGGCTGGTGTATGTATATCCCCCAAACGCTACTCATAACATTTTAGGGAGAATTCTTGTATGGATCTTAGGGACATGTTTAAAATAATAAACTTGGGCAGGCCCAGTGGCACACTGCTACAGTGCACCGCTTGGGAACGTGGTGGCGCTCCTGCCCAGGGTTCGGATCCCACATGCAGACCGGTTCCCGCTCGCTGGCTGAGCGAGGTGCGGGCGCGACACTGAGGGTTGCGATCCGTTGCCAGTCACGAAAAAAGACAAAAAGGAAAAAATAAATAAGTAAAAATAAATAAAATAAAATAATAAACTTATATTTTCAACATAAAATGGCTAAAACTACTTATAACTTATTGGAAATTATGTCTTACTCTTTCAATAACTGATCCTATGTGCACTAGAACTTGATGTTCTTCATTCCACATTAAATACACATTTATATGCCTATACATAGCTTCAAAATCAACATATTACCTCCATACCGTGTGCACAGAGGACTATTGGATTTTATTAATACGTA
>NW_007727164.1:457395-457980 GCF_000696425.1 Galeopterus variegatus | reverse complement strand
CCAAAGGAGACCACATTCTAAGGTGCTGTGGGCTAGGATTTTAGCATGTCTTTTTGAGAGGTGCAATTCAACACATAACACCATCAAGATTATTTTTTAATGACTAGATGGCATTTCAGTTACCTAAGTTCATAAATATATGAGTATATTCTTCAACTCTGTATGTAGATGTGTGTGTCTTGGTCCATTTTGGCCTTTTTAACAAAATACCCTAGACTGGATAACTGGTAAACAACAGAAATTTATTGCTCAAAGTTCTGGTGTTTGGAAAGCCCAAGATCAGGGCACCGGCAGATGTGGTTTCTGTTGAAGGTCCACTTCCTGACCTGTAAAGGGTGGTGCCTTCTCACTGTGTCCTCACATGGTGGAAGGTGTGACAGAGCTCTCTGGGGTCCCTTTTATAAGGGCACTCATCCCAATCATGCTGGCTCTCTTCTGTTAGATTAAGCTTGGCCTAAACCTGTCTCCACACATAGGTGATATAGTTTGTCTCAAAGAGGCCTCTGTACCTACAGCAACTGAAACTGTCTTTCTGTTTATGGGTTGAACATTATCTTAAAATTATACGGTAAAGAAAGTCATCAG
>NW_007727164.1:454451-456565 GCF_000696425.1 Galeopterus variegatus | reverse complement strand
CAGCAAAGGGAGGTGGGTTTTTTGCCCTTTCCGGACAGTCACTTTCTCAAATACACGCATGTAAAATGATACCGTAATGTGTGGATCCTGCACCCCACGCTAACTCAAAAGCCTCAGAGACCGTTTTATTTCATCTGATCTGTTTATCTAAATGTTCTGTTGGTATCTACCATTCCCAGTAACAGCACTGCTCTGCCTGCGATCTGCATTCTAATGGCTTCTTGTAATGAACAGCTTTGTGGTTTGGCCAAGTCACCTCCTGCTCAGTTTCACCACTACCATGTTGCAGGGACTGAGAGGAGAAATCAAATAGGGCAGTACTTCCCAAACCTGAATACAGATTGCTGGGCCCCACTTCAGACGTTCTGACTCAGCAGATCATGGGTAAAACTAGAGAATTTGCATTTTTAACCAGTTCTCATGTGATGCTGACGGTCCAGGAACCACACTTTTGAGAATCACTGAAAGTGTCAACACTAAAACTTGCATAATTTTGTTTCCCTTTTATCTTAATTCACAGCTTAAGAGAAAGCAGAGACTTACTAAGTATCATCCAGAATACACGTAGTTTCATTTTATTTCACTCTCACAACACCATATAACATAATTATGACATCATTTTGTTGTTGTTGTTTTGACTGGTAAGGGGATTGTAACCCTTGACTTGGTGTTGTCCGCCCCATGCTCAGCCAGTGAGCTCACCGGCCATCCCTATATAGGATCCGAACCCTCGGCCTCGGCGCTACCAGTGCTGCACTCTCCCGAGTGAGCCACGGGGTCAGCCCAATTATTACATCATTTGATGTATAAAGAGATTAAACCTCAGAAATTAAATGACTTCCCCAACATGACACAATGAGGAAATGGTGGACAAATACACATTTGTCCAGCAACAAGATCTGTGTTCTCTGTTGTACCTTATTCTACAATGTTCAGCCAGCATAGTTATATTAGCCCAGAGTTTTAATCTCATCCTACTTTCTATGTGGTGACTTATCTTCTACTTTGTCTTAGTCTATCTTTCCATTATTGTTATGAGCTCTTTCAAAGTATCTTTAGAAATAGGCGAGGTACACATTTTAAAGAAACAAACATAAAAGAGAGGTTCAGGTAATTACTCAAGAAAGATATTATGTTATGAACTAACTGTATTTTCCAATCCAAATATTGAGATCTGTAACCTGCTGTTGAAAATGTGAAACTCTTTCTGCAGCTACAGAGCCTTGTTATTAAAGGAATTCAGAGACCTTCTTGTGGGGTAGTTGCTCTGTTCATACAAGGGTATTTCAAAAAGTCCATAGAAGATTTCACATTGTCTTTTGGTTCTATTTTCCCATGAATTATTTGAAATACCATCATATTTCTTTTCCTTCCCCATGTGTATATCTGGTGATACACATCATTCATTACTTATGAGACTGAAAAATGTATAAAAGGGACATTTGAAACCCTGGGAAAATTACTGGACTCAGAGGAAAGTGGCAATTATGGTGTCGATGGAGACCTTCAGGAGCTCTCAGGGTCCTTCTGGGGCCTGGGGAAGTTGGCAGTTGCAGTGAACAAAGCTGTCAGGGTAGACAGATGCTTGGGATCTCAATAGGGCCTGCAGGAGTCTCAGTGTCATGGCCACAAGTCACAGCTCAGCTGTTCCCAGGCAAAGTACAGAGCAGGCTGGGGGTGGGAGGAACTGTGACTCACAGTAAATAGAGGTAAAATCAAAAATGTTGTCTTAGACCATCTGTTATTGGTGGGTCCAATTGTGACAAGATAAGTTGCACAGTATTTTATTCATGAGTAGTTTTAAGTGCTTTCAGAATTCTTTATGAATCTTAGCAGCAGCAATGGCACTGAACTGTTATTTTGTTTTATTTCATTATTTGTTTATTTTAATTTATCAATATACAATGTAGCTGATTTTCATGTCCCTTTACCAATTCCTCCTTTCCCCCATTCTTCTCCCCCTCCCTCATCAACATCATATCTGTTCACTTGTCTTAACAATGAGCTGCTACTTTACGACACTACCCAAAGTTCAGAAGAATGTGTTTGGAAACACTAGTCATCTTTAAAAGGTGGTATTTGTACCATTGTTGCAGTCTGTACTGTTAATGGTA
>NW_007727164.1:449658-453514 GCF_000696425.1 Galeopterus variegatus | reverse complement strand
GGGGTGGGGTGGGGAAGAAGATATAACAACTATACTTCCATGAAGTTGTTACAACAAGCAAACGGAAAGGACATTCTTGGGGGGGAGGGAAGAAAGGGAGGAGGGAGGGAGGTGTTGGTGACGGGCCATAATAATCATATACAGTGTATATTGACAAAATAAAAAAATAAATAAATAAATTTAAAAAAATAAAAAAATAAATAAATAAAAAAGAATGTGTTTGGAAACACTAGTCATCTTTAAAAGGTGGTATTTGTACCATTGTTGCAGTCTGTACTGTTAATGGTAAATGCTGAGGGGCAATGGTGGGGAGGTCAGAAGAATTGGGGATTCTCCAAACCTAAGCACAGATTTTCTAAGTTTCTCAGGTTTTCTGAGTCTCGGGTCTTAAAACTGCTACCTAAGGAAAACGATGAGTCAGTAAAATTGGGGCTGAAAAAATGAGCCCTCACAAGAGCCAAAAGTTGGAAGCAACCAAATGTCCATCAATAGATGAATGGAGAAAGAACATGTATATTCATACAATAAACTACTATTCAGCCTTAAAAAGAAAGGCAATTTGGTACATGCTACAACATGGATGAAGCTTGGGGACCCTCTGCTAAGTGAAGTAAGCTAGTCACAGAAGGACAAATACTGTGTGATCCCACCAGTGTGAGGTGCCTAGAGTAGTCACATTCATAGAAATAGAACGGTGGTCTCTGGCTTGTGGGCAGTTGTCATTTAATTGGTAGAGTTTCACTTTTACAAGATGAAGAGTTTTGGAGATGGATGGTGCTGACGGCTGCACAACAATGTGAATGTGCTTAATGTCACTGAACTGTGCACGGAAACACGGGTTAGATGGTAAATTTTGTGATGTGTATCTTACCACAATTTTTAAATTTTTATTTTAATGTGAGACCATGACAGATGCTACAAGTGGACAAACCATAGGAATTCCTGAGCTCAAAAGGCACCAGCCAGATAGAAGGCCTTCCCTCTGCTCTGAGTGGCTTTCCTCCTGTCTAGTCTCTGTTAATAATTTCTTCCTATCTGATCCCAACAGTGGGAGAAGATCTCCCTTGATGGTGAGGGTGGACACAGAAGCCACCAGTCATGTGGGGGGTGGGGGATACAGACACCCCCAGAGTCCCTGCAGGGCAGCTTGCTTGGCAGACGGGGCCAGGCTGGGTCCTTCAGGGAACAAATTATATAAAAGATAGAAATCTCGATATTTGCTTTTACAAATTTTAAGAAAAAATAGCCTTGACATAGTAAAGTGCAGAAAGTAATGTTAATAATACTGTAGTGTTGAGTTTTCAAGTCCCTCTTACTGATTTGGCACACAGGGAACAGCCAGCACATGCCCAGGATTCCCAACTGGGTTTTCTGCCAAGGGGACAGTCCCAGCAGGAATAAAACAGAAAGCTGCATGCACAGAGATGGTGACATTCACCTCCCACACACCAGTGTTCAGGTGCAGAGGAACATGTCCTCACAGGACATTGTGGTCAGGACTGGAGGACTGGAGGTCAGGCCAGGAGCCCCCAGATCTTGGGACCCCCATAAAGGCTATCTCTGAGTTGTGGGTCCCTGTGTAATGCAAGCATCCATGAATACTCTGGGGGATGACTTTGGGTCCTTCTGGCTGGCAGGATCCTTGCGGGCAGTGGGCATGTGTGGTTGGCTTAGGTGGGATGGGCAGAATCAGGCCTGGATGAGAGGACTGGGGGTTATGTTCACCTCACTGGTGCTATGTCCCTGGGCTTCAGGCCTTGGTGGCCCCTTGGGAGCTGGGCAGCCACTGGGCAAGAGGAGGGACACAGGAGCCATCTGCATGTCTGTGTGTAGGGGTGTGCCTCCCTCAGCTTCTCAGCCCTCAGGGTGAGGTGCCAGGGCTCCTCACCTGCTCTGGAGATTGTGACAGATTTTTCCCCAGCCTGGATCCTCATCTGTGAGATGGGGGTCCCAGGCCCCCTGCAGGCAGCATCCCACCACCAGCTGCCCTTGTGGGCCTACCTTGGCCCCTCATCCCACTGGCCTGTGGGACCCAACTGGCCAGACCTGATTTTTCCCCAGCCTGGATCCTCATCTGTGAGATGGGGGTCCCAGGCCCCCTGCAGGCAGCACCCCACCACCAGCTGCCCTTGTGGGCCTACCTTGGCCCCTCATCCCACTGGCCTGTGGGACCCAACTGGCCAGACCTGCCTGGCATCCTTTGTATTTCAGTCTTTTTCTCAGTGTGTGTTTTCTCTGACTGACTGCTGTGTGCAGCTCACGCACAGGCTGCAGGGTGCGGAGCATTCCCCACCTCTCCTCAGCTGGTCTTACCTGTGTTCACCTTCCTGTAATCGGCTCTGCCATGAGCAGTGCTGGGTGTGATCTGTCCACTTTGCTACTCAACCTTGCATCTCCTCCCCTATTACTGCTGAGGCATGTCTGTCCCCTTGCTCTACACCGGAACCACTCTTGGAGCTCTTGAGGGGGTGCTGAGAGGGTTCCCCCCAGGGTAAATCTCCTGTGAGGAGGCAGATCTGCCCCACCCCATCATCTCCTCCTCTGAGCTCTTCTGGCTAAAGCCAGAGGTCACCAATGTGCAGCATGTTCCTGCCTGCTTTTGTGCAGCTCTTGATCTAAGAATGCATTTTACATTTCCAAATGGTTGAAAAAATCAAATGAAGAATCATACTTCATGACACATTGAAATTATGAAATTCAGTGGCCATAAGTAAAGTTTATTGGAGAGCAGCCATGCCCATTTATTTCTAGATTGTCTACGGGAGGCTGCTTTCATGCCACAATGGCAGACATGAGTCCTTGGGATGGAGACTGGTTGGCAAAGCTGAAAATATAGAGCCCTTGGCCCTTTACAGTTTGCCACCTGCCCAGTTTGTGTGTTGTCTGGAAGGCCCCAGTCTCTGGGAACAGATTCTTTCTCACTCCAGGCCTGCTGTGGTCTCTGCTGATGTGTTTGTAAAGTGGGGGTGCCCTAGTGCTTCCTGTGGGGGTGCTGAGCCTCACTGTGTCTGGTTGCAGGGTGCCTGCCTCATGGTCACCCATTCATCCCACCCACAGAGGTCCCAGGCCTGAGCCTGGCCAGCAGGGGCAGTTGACCTTTGTCAGTGGTGACACTGTGGATCTAAGCTGCCAGGGGTGCTCTTATGAGTCTGGGTCAAGGAGGCACAGAGCTGGTGTCCTTAGACTGCATCCTAGTGGAGCCCCAGTGGCTACAGATGCTGAACACCTCCCACAAGTGTGTCAGGACCTGCACCTGCCATGGCTCACCCAGTTCTGCTGTGGCACTTCAGTGTGCACATGACAGGTGAGCACCTGCCTGGACCACACCATGCTGGGTGGAGGGGGCCTGGCCACTAAGTTCCCTGAGTGGCCACATGGCCCAGGAGAGGCCAGAGGTGTCCAGGGTGGTGTGACTGCAGCACCCCACCCTGAGGGTCTTGTTGAGTGTTTGTAGGAAAAAGGGCACCTCAGGAAATGCTGTCTGAATGAGGGCCACCTGGGGTCCTCTTGGAGTAGGTCAGAGACTGAGTCCCAGGAGGGAAGGACACAGCCTCCATCTGAGAAGCCATGGCATCTGGACATGGGCTGTCTTGAGGCCAGTGCCCATGTGCACACTCTCCTGCACTGTGGATGCTCCATCCTCGGAGATGAGGAGGAAGGGGCTGGTGTGAGGGGGACTATAGTGTTGACTCTGGGGGAGATGGGCCATAGGGTCTCAGGTGGCTGCTGTGAGGCAAATGGACCAAGGGGATAAGGGTACCAGGAGGTGACTGCCACGGTCCAGCAGTAGCAGGTGGCTGTGGGGGGCTGGGACTCACATTGTGAAGAGGCCCAGCGGTGTTTCCTGGCAGATGGG
>NW_007727164.1:447107-449198 GCF_000696425.1 Galeopterus variegatus | reverse complement strand
CTGGGTGGAAAAGCAGGGGAGCAGATGCCAGGAGAGGGGCAGAGCCAGGCTGTGTGGGGGCATGGGGGGGATGCAGCCATTGGACGGACCTCTTAGAATAAAGCAGACGATGCACAGCCTGAGCAGAGGTCTTCCTTGGGGCTGTGGGAAGGCTTCTGAGGGGACACAGGGGATACAGGGACAAGTTAACCTCATGTTCCTCTAGTTTCATTTTCAGTGGCCACAGCAGATCCCAGAAGTGGAGCTGACAGATGGAAGCTTCCCAACCTGACACCTGAGTGACAGAAGTTGGTGTCCTAGAGGTGAGCCCACCTGCCTCCCTCCTGGGCTTCCTTCATCTCCATGGATAGTCAGCAGGGCCTGGTCAGCCAGCTGTCATATGACCCCAGGCAGGAGGGTTGGCTTTGGAGCCTCCTTGCCCCCATCTGTGGTCCCTGCACCCACCAGAGGACATGAGAAGACGAGAGGATTCCTGGCCTGATGGGCAGGCCCAGCATTCACACACTACCTGAGTCACACCTAGGGAGGGGGTGAGATCGCCACACACCTCTGCCACTGCCCTCTGCCCTCCCTCCATCTGCACTCCCAGGACAGCCCCAGGTAGGGGTGGCAGAGATTGGGGACCATGTGAGGCAGCTCTAATGCCAACCCCTCCCTCCATCTGCACTCCCAGGACAGCCCCAGGTAGGGGTGGCAGAGATTGGGGACCACGTGAGGCAGCTCTAATGCCAGGCTTGCATGCTGGAGGTGACAGTGAGGAGGATCTGTGCACACATGTGGGTGGGGTGGCCTAGCTGGGCACTCCCCACACACATTCACATGCACAAACACATGCACGCACACATGCTGACAATTTGGGAGGTTGAGGACACCAACTCTGGGCACTGCTGACCTGGGGAGGACGCCATTGTGAAGGGGGTGAAACCCCGCGCAGTCACCCTTGCCGAGCACCTGCCTACCTTCATGCTCTGGAGCAGCTGGAGGCTCGGTGTGGCATCTGTGAGCTCTGTGAGTTGGTCCCTCTTTAAGGCTAGAGGTCTGAGCTGCGGAGACTCAGGTGAATGTGACGTGCTCTATTCTTTTCCTGATGATTTGGGAACAGTCACACCAGCTGGGTGGTGCTGGGCTCTGGGTGGCTGCCCAGGGAAGTACCCACTGAATACTCACGGGTGGCCATTCTGCGCTGACCACGCACACAGTTGTCTCACTCATGCTCACAGTGGCTCCGTGGGATGACTGCTCATGCACCCATTTGACAAGAGAAAAGCCTGAGGTCAGAGGTGAGGTAACTGCACCAGGGATCCGAGGTGACCTTAGGCTGTGCTTGAAGCCCTGCCCTGTGCTGTGTTGATGAGAACCCTGACCTCTGCAGCCGCCCTGCCCCACATTTGGGATCTGCCACCAGAAGAGCTACTGGGATGGGGCCTCTGTGGAACACCAAGATGAGGGTGGGGGTGGAGGGGTGACCTCAGCCTGAGTCTGTGCTGGGAGATGAGTCCCCAAGGGTGGGCATCTGGTCACCTCTGACTTAAGATGTGGTCACTGATGGCCACTGTGGGAGCCTCCAGACGTGTGTTGCGTGAGCTAGAGTGGGGAGCCCTCAGCCTTTGGGTAGTTGTGGACACTGAAGGAGCCGCTGAGGGATGTACAGTGTGTCGTGAGCTTTCATCCTTTGGCCCAGGGTGGGGCACAGGGTTCCCCTTGCTGGGACCTCCTTCTGTCCAGTCCTCCAGAAGTGTCACCCTCTTTTGGTCCCAATGGTGTTCCTGGGTGGGACGGATAGGCAAGGCCAAGACAGGGCAGGACAGTGTGAGGTGGAGGGCTCAGTGGCCCATGCCATGGCCACTGCAGGGGAAGGGAGGTAGCTGATGTCCCCAAGAGCAGCTGAGGCTGGAGATGCAGCTGTGGGCAATCCTGACCACCTGCAGGGCACTCAGTCACCACTAATTGCCCAGTGGCCTCCCCAGCAGCGCTCAGCAGCCCAGTTAGAAACTGGACAAGGCAGCTGTTTGGACTGGTCCAGGGGAGGGGGTCATACTCAGAGACTCTGACAGGACAGGGTAAAAGAATGGCTAGGGTGGCTAACAAGAT
>NW_007727164.1:444206-446525 GCF_000696425.1 Galeopterus variegatus | reverse complement strand
GGTCATACTCAGAGACTCTGACAGGACAGGGTAAAAGAATGGCTAGGGTGGCTAACAAGATTGCACAGTCTGTGGGACTGAAAGGTTGAGGTGAAGTTGGAGGAACAGGCAGAGTCGGTGGACAGGGTGCAGGGACAGGCAGGTGGATGCTGAATGGGCTGACCCACAAGAGACATGGGGATGTCAGGCAGGATGGCTGTAGGGTGCACTCTCACTGCACTGGGCAGTTCACAGGCCAGACCCCCAAGATCCCAACCTGGGGATGGGGTAACCTCCTCGGGGGCTGCTGATAGGGTCCAGTCCACCCACCCGGCAGCACCATCCCTTCTCAGGACTGGACTTTCTCAGCTCTCACAGAGGACGCTGCCTGCAGCCTGGTAGGGTCAGCCCCGTTATGCACCCTGAGCTCCCATGGACCCAGAATAGCTCCTGCCCAGCCCTACACTCACCCTGCTTTGTGTCATGGCCCCTCCTGGGTGTCAGCCAGCAGGAAGGCACTGTCCTCTCTTCTCAATGTGGTCTCCTGGGCTGAGAGTTGGGGGTGGTTGGAGGGATGGGATAGGGCTGGTCTTTCCCTGGGACTGGCTTGGGGAAGGGGACAGCTCCTGGCCTGGTGTGGGTCCTCAGCTCTGCCTTCTTTTCCTTCCAGTGACACAGAGCTGCCCAGCACAAGTGCCCTGGAGGTGAAGGTAAGAGCCCATCCCTGCTGCATTGAAAGCTGGTCTGTGGACAGGCAACTTGTCATGTGTTCTCTGAGGCAGACCCAGATGACCTGTGGGCAGGGATGGGAGGTAGTGGAAGCAACACATGGTCACCAGGAAAGGCTGTAGTTCTTACAGGATCTAACCCCAGCAGATTCCAGAAAGCTAGTAAATAAAATTCAACAGCTATTTACAACTTTTTAAAAAATTAAGAAATATGTAAACAGAAATAATCTAAAAGTTATTTAAAAATTATTCAAGAAAACTCAACAGTAAATATCAGAGGGGACCATCAATTGCTGAAGCCATTTTTATTAAAACCGGTAAGAAGATAAAACAAGTATCTGTTATCACTGTTTTCAGAAATGTTCTGGCAATTTTACATAACAATAAAACAAGAAAATAAAAGTAACTGTTTAAAGGAGATGAATAGACATTTTTCAGAGGAAGAAATACAAATGGCCAACAAGAACATGAAAAAATGCTCCACATCACTAGTCATCAGAGAAATGCGAATCAAAACCACATTGAGAGATCATCTCACCTCAGTTGGACTGGCCATTACTAAAAATTCCAAGAATAACGAATGCTGGCAAGGATGCAGGGAAAGGGGAGCTCTTCTACACTGTTGGTGGTGGGACTGTAAATTAGTACAGCCATTATGGGAAACAGTATGGAGGTTTCTTAAGCAACTACAGATAGAGCTATCAGATGATCCAGCAATCTCACTGCTGGTTATATATCCAAAAGAAGGGAAATCACCATGTCAAAGGGATACCTGCACTCCCATGTTCATTGCAGCTGTATTTCCAATAGCCAAAGTATGGAACCAACCTAAGTGTCCATCAACAGATGACTGGATAAAGAAAATGTGGTATATACACACGATGGAATACTACTCAGCCATAAAAAAGAATGAAATTCTGCCATTTGTAACAACATGGATGGGTCTGGGCCTTTTCTGTCTAGGCTCAGCACCGATGACTTCAAGAGCCTCATTGGAGAAAGATGCCATTTGGTGATCTAAAGGACAGCTCTTCTTCAGTGTGTGATGGTCTTTTACAGAGTGAGGGATATTAATTAGAGAAAGTGAGCTGAGTATCTCTTAGAAAAGTGAAAAAAGTTAAAACTATTTTCTATGCTATTTTATTTAATTATTTTATCTCTTTTATCCATTCTTGGTGTATGGTTTATAACACATATTGTATACTAATATATATATATATATATATATATACACATACACTTAATAAATAATTTCACATATATTAATCCATGACCAAATATTCTTTTACTGAAATTGGGCTGTGTCCCTCACAATCTGGAGACCATTAATCTTTTAAGTCAGTTTTATCCTGGTGTTTCTCCTGGTTCCATCATGACAGCAGAACACAATGTGCTAAAAATGCAGATGCATGTTGGTGGGACTATTCGCTGTTTGGATCTGGCCGTTAAGATAAATGTTTCTCAGGGCTGGCCCATGGCTCACTTGGGAGAGTGTAGTGCTGATAACACCAAGGCCAAGGATTTGGATGCCTATATAAGGATGGCCAGTTCACTCACTTGGGAGAGCGTGGTGCTGACAACACCAAGTCAGGGGTTAAGATCCCCTTACTGG
>NW_007727164.1:441508-442731 GCF_000696425.1 Galeopterus variegatus | reverse complement strand
TATTAACATGAGCAATTTAAGATGAACTTAAGATTCTGTAATGTTTAGAAACAGTTTTTCTGTCAATCAAATCTTTTGATGTTGTTGTGACCAGAAATAAAAAAATCACTGTCATTGTTGCATTTTTTTTACAACAGTATCATGTTTCCACCCTTTCTGTCTTTTGTTTTAAAGATGCATAAGTAGTAGAAAAATCTATTCATATTGAACTCAGAAAACTTGTGCTGATCCAGCAAGTAAATCAAAATGTACTTTTCACTTTTTTATAAAAGTATGCTTTAATAAACAAATAAAACTTGAAACACTTGAAGAAAACATTAGAGATTCTAACTTTAAATAGTATTTTGTAAAAAGCACATTATATTTTTTTAAGTATTGCACTTTATTTTTCACTTATTGCTATATAAATTTCACCCACCCTGATGTTCTGATCAATGTTATATATTTTAGTTCATTTAGAAAACCTACAATACTTAAAATTGAATTTATTTATGAGAACATTTTTACTTACATTTAACATATTCAGCTCAGCATTCCTCTAAGTTGGTCATGAGGTTACAAATATTTCCAGATACTTTTTTGGTAAAAAGAAAAAAATTATTTTATTAGCAATTACTATAACNAAAAAAAAAAAAAAGATAAATGTTTCTCTTTAGCAGATTAAGCTTCTGGACAAAGAGCTTCTGTTACATGCCCTTTATAAACTCATATATTTCAGACAGTTTTAAAACAATTTTCTATGTTAGTCATTCATTTCTGAGTGTGATCAGAAATACTAATTGTCAACATTTCTGCATTGTCGTATATTTATTTGTTAATGAAATGATATACTGCTAAGTGAACTTGGAAATATAATTAGGTACTCTTTCATCTCAGTAGAATCTGATTAAATATGACAGTTTCCCTTTTATTTCCTGTCATAAAACTGAATTGTTCCAAACACTGGATTAAATTAATTTGATAAAATAAAAACACCAGTATCCTGGCCAAATAACAAAAGACACTAACTGCAAAATTATTCTGTGAATTTATACAAGGTGTCCTGGTACTGGACATATCCTGATAACAATTGAGGGAAATTATCTTTATTATTGAAGGCATATGTCATTTTCAAGGCCCCGGGCTACCTGACATTACCCTCATTAATGCATGAAATGCAGAATATTAACATGAGCAATTTAAGATGAACTTAAGATTCTGTAATGTTTAGAAACAGTTTTTCT
>NW_007727164.1:439080-439711 GCF_000696425.1 Galeopterus variegatus | reverse complement strand
AATTATATTTTCACATCTGAAAACATGTGGGTTTAGTTATGAAATAGTAACATTTGAGACTGAAATTCTGAGCAGAGAATACTCCTAACACTTCACTGAAAAAAATCCTACTTCATCTCATCACTCACCTACGTCTTGGTCTCTCTCTGTTAATGGAGCTGAGAAACAGACCCTCACCCAGCTTAGTCTTCGGAGTGAATCTGCGTGTGTGAGATGAGGACCCCAAAACGTGGTTATAAGAAAGGTCGTCATTTCATCTCTCTCCAGGCCCATAGTTGTCATGTCACCTGCAGAAGCAGTACAGCCTGGCCGGATTGTTGGAAACTGTAGTCCGTAAAGAGAAAATGACTTACCTAATTCCTGAAAAACTGGAAAGTAGAAACAGCTGGGTTCCAACTTTTCCAAGTGTGATCTCATTTCCCTAGACCGTGTCAGTCTGGGTAGATTGTCTGGTCCCAGTCCTTGTTAATAAAACAGAAGTAAAAATAACAACACTTCAGAATGACATGTCACATTTCCCAATGTATCCCCACTGTTCCAAGAGATTCCTGGCAGCCTCCACATTTTTTCTCCAGTGATTTCAGAGTCTCCGCTAGACCATACATACAGCACCATTTTGTGAATTAGGAAA
>NW_007727164.1:435770-438173 GCF_000696425.1 Galeopterus variegatus | reverse complement strand
AAATGTCTCCTCCAAACATACCTAGAAAAATTGATCTTTCCTACAGAGGACACAGCCTGAGCTGGGGCACCTGCACGGGAAGCAGAATGCAGGCTGCATTTCCCTCTGCTTCCTGACCTGGTTGGGCAGTTGCATATATTGAGGGCAGAGAGGAAATCTCCATTTCTGGCAGCAAGGGGGAGGGGGGATATGCACTGACCTTTTCAAGATATCTCATTTAGATGTAGACATCCAGGCTCCCAAGGTAGTGTGTGCTGCCACCCCTCTCTCAGTCTCCTGTGTTGATCCTACTCACAGGGCTGTTTTATTTTACAGTCTCAGAAGTAGAGAAACTGCTGTTTAGCGACTGACAACTTTTCTGTTTCTGTGGCACCATCAACCACCCCTTTTTTATAACTCACCCTAAGGTGAACTGTAACCTTAATTATGACTGCCACATCTGTGGTCCTCTTAATTAGTCCAACACCACTGGATTTTAAAATGGTGATGTTCATTTATTAAACCTGATGCTCTTCACAAAGGAATCAGCTCTCTGACTTGGGTACAGCCAGATGGGCCTCTCATGTGCCATCTTTGATTTGCTATTGAACAGTCCTTCATCTGGTCTTTGTCAGGACCACTTTCCCCAGTTGTGTCTGAATCACGGAGGATATACTTGCTCATCAGAGATGGAGGTCATCCTGGAACCAGAGCAGCCAGGTCCATGCTGCCCACCTCCCCCAGCAGTGCTGCTGGCTCTTCTCCTGCACTTTTAGTCACTGAAAAGCTGGGAAGTGACCTTCTTTAGCCCCGTGGATGGAGTTTACTGAACATAGGATATCTATGAAGAAAGACTGGTGTGTTGAGAAATACAGCAAATTTTTAATTTGAATGCAGTCCAATTTATCAATCTCTTGAAGAATTCTCTTGAATTCTGCTTGCTAGTATTTCATTGATAATTTTTGATTCTCTTCATCAAGAATATTGTTTTGTAGTTTTCTTTTTCTTTTGTGTCTTTGTCTGGTTTTGGTTTGAGAATGATGTTGGCCTCATAGAATGAATTTGGGAGAATACTCTCTGCTTCAGTTTTTTGGAATAGTTTGGGAAGAATTGTTACTAATTCTTTAAATGTTTGTTGGAATTCAACAGTGAAGCCATCTCGTCCTTGGCTTATCTTTGTTGGCAGAGTGCTGATTAGTAATTCAATCTCGTTAGTTAGTAGTCTGTCCAGCTTCTCTGTTTCTTCTTGGATCAGTCTTGGTGGGTTGTGTGTGTTCAGAAATTTATCCATTTCCTCCAGATTTTTAAATATGTTGGCATATAGTTATTCATAACAGCCTCTAATGATTTCTTGTATTTCTGTCATATCAGCTATAATGTATACTTTTTCATTTCTGATTTTTATTATTTGGGTCTTCTCTCTTTCTCTGTTAGTCTAGCTATTTGTTTATCTGTTTCATATTCTCAAAAATCAACTGTTCTGTGTTGTCAATCTTTTGTATCCTTTTTTGTCACTATATTATTTAGTTCTACTCACATTTTGTGGAGTTAAGTACATTGACTGTGGCCATCTGTGAGAAGGCAGATTTTGTCAAGGACAGAACAGAAGTACATTTCAGCAGAATGCATTTTTTTCAGATGGAAAAGATCAAGGAGTTACTTTTAAGATGTGCTAGAGATATTTGCCTGGTGAATGTAATACAGTAAAACTCTATTTAAGTTATGAGTTCACAGCCAGTTCAACCAAGAAGTCTGCATATATGCAAACACTTCTGGTAATGCAGAGATATTTTAGCGTAACTTACAGACATTTAAGAGAATTTTGCCAGTACAATTTCTGCCTGCTTGTAGTCACTCATCCCATTTGTGTTGTCGGCTTTGCTCTGGTCCTGTCCTGAAACTTGTCATCTGCAGTCGATTCCCAAGGAAGGTCAACAGCATCCTAATGTATACCGAAATGGAAAATTTGGCCTGAAAATCTGAACCAAATAAACAGTGAAGAAAGGGAATTCACAAACCAAACTTGAAACATTTAATCTCCAAGTTGAAAAGTTCATGAGCTCCTTCTGCAGGTTGTTCATCTACAAGTAGCCACACACATGTCATGTTGAGGAAGCCTTCACTATAGCAGATGAGAATTATGTATTAACAGGAACTAATAGCCTTTAAAGGGGCTGTCTTGCTCTGCTCTCTGAAGATATGTCAAGATGCAGTTCTGGTGAAGTTGAACCAGCATTTTTGCATGTAAAAGAAGTCACCATTTACCAGAGAGAGTTTTTCTCCTAAGTTTTATATTACTTAAGAAGAAGTGTGTTTAGGGGCCGGCCCGGTGGCGCACTGCTCCAGTGTGCCGCTTGGGAGCTTGGCGGCGCTCCCGCCGAGGGTTCGGATCCCACATACAGACCAGCCGCTCACTGGCTGAGC
>NW_007727164.1:432584-434944 GCF_000696425.1 Galeopterus variegatus | reverse complement strand
TTAATATATTCATCACCTTACATATTTATCAATTTTTGTGGTGAGAACATTCGAAATTACTCTCTTAGCAATTTGGAAATATACAATACATTATTACTAACTATAGCTACCATTATGTGCATTCGATCTCAAAAACATGAACAGACAAAACAAAAGAAGAAAATCTTCTGGTAGGCAGAATAATGCTCACCCCCACAAATATGTCCATGTCCTAATATTTGGAAACTAAGAATATATTATATTACATAACAAAATGGAGTGAAGATTAAAAATAAAATTGAGTTTGCTAATTAGTTAGATTTAAGATTAGGCAATGATGCTGTTGTTATGGGTAATCCTAATTGTCTCTTTATAATCTGTGGGTCCTTAAATGTGGAGGAGGTGGTTTAAGAATAATGCAATGTGAAAGACTTGACCAACTGATGCTGGCTTTGAAACTGGAAGGGACTTAACAGGAAGGAGGGCAGCATCTAGAAGCTGCAAAAGGTAATGAAATGAATTTTCCTTTAGAGTCTCTAGAAAGAAACAGCTCTGCTGACACCAGAATTTTAGCCCACTAAGACCAATTTTGGCCTTTTGACCTCCACAAATCTAGATGATAAATTTGTGTTTTTTATTTTTTGTAGCCTATATGTGTGGCAACCTTTTACAAAATCAATTGGAAACTAGTATAATATTGGAGTATTGTCTTTTTCTATCATTTTTTTTAAAGCTTAATATTAATAGAGTTTTTCTCCTTTTGGTTAGAAACAGTAACATTTCTATTGCACTAACTTCCTTCCGCCTAAAGACTATATAACTTTATGGTCAAAGTTCTTAGAAAAATATAAGAAGAAATGAGAACCTAACATGAAGTCAGTTAAGATCACAGTCCTATAGATATGATTTCAATCATCTTAAATTAGTTAAAACTTGTTTTGTGGTCTAACATATAATCTGTTGCAGAGAACGATCTGTGTGCAGTAAGGAAGAATGTGTATGCTGCTACTGTTAAATAAAATGTTCTGTTATATGTTGATTAGATCTAGGTAGGCTAAAGTGTAGTTCATGTCCAATGTTTTCTTGATTTTTTTATGGGTATCTACTACAGGTTTCTCCTTTGTGATTACCAAGAGGCTTACTTAAAATATCTTATCTATACCATCTCAATTTAAGCTAATTGAACTTTGACCATGTAGAAAAACTTTTCACTTTGGATCCACATTTTATGTGTTTGATGTCACAATTTATATTTTTAAATGGTGTATTTCATAGAATTTTTTTGTAGGCATGGTTATCTTTAATAGTTTGGTCTTTTACTTTTTGTATTAAAGTTATACATGATTTACACACCATCGTTACAATATTAGAGTATTTTGAATAGGTTTATCCTTGCCATAGTGTTTTTACTTTGATATGTTATCATGTTTTTAATTAGTGTCCTCACTTCAATTAGAAAAACTCACTTTAGTATTTTTCGTAAGGCATGTGGTGGTTATAAACACCTATAGCCTTGTTTGTATAGAAATATTTCATTTCTTATTTAATTCAAAAAAATAAATAAGTAAACTGGATTGCCCTGTATACTATCCTTTGTTGGCAGGTTTTTAAAACATTTTTCAGCATTTAAATATTCATCCCACTTACTCCCGATTTGCATGGCTGATGTTGATAAGTCAGTTGTTAGCTTTATGTGGTTTCCCCTTATGTGTGATAAGTCTCTTTTCTATGAATGGTTTCAAAACTCTGTCTTTGTTTTTGACATTTGGTAATTTGGTAATAATTTGCTTCAGGTTATCCTTCTTTGGGAAAATTTTGCCTGAGTTTTTTCAAAGCTTCATTAACCTGCATTTCTACATCACTCCCAGGATATGAAAAGTTTTTAGACAGTATATTTTTAATTACTCTGTTTTTTTAAATCTCTCTCTTCTTATTCCAGGATACCCATAGTTCTATATTCATACACTTGATGGTGTCCCATAAGTCCCTTATGCATTCTTCTCTATTTTTAATCCCCTTTTTTTCTCTAATTGTTAAATTTTAAATAACCAGTCTTTAAGTTTATTAATTCTTCTGAATGACCAAGTCTTCTGTTAAAGCTCTCTATTGACTTTATTATTTTAAGTTCTGTGATAATATTTTTCAGCTCCAGAATTGCTATTTGGTCCTCTTTGTATGATTTCTATTTTTTAAATTAAACTTCTTGTTTTGTTCATGCATTGTTTTTAAAATTTTATTTAGTTTTCTATGTTTTCTTAAATCTCATTGAACTTATTTCAAATGATTATTTTTAATTCTCTTGCTGCCAATTCATAGATCTCTGTTTATTTGGAGTTTGTGGCTCAAACCATATTAATTTGTTTTTATTGGTTTTATCATGA
>NW_007727164.1:430309-431484 GCF_000696425.1 Galeopterus variegatus | reverse complement strand
GGGTGGTTCCTGGGCAGGGACAGTACTGCCCTGGTCCACAGCTAAGAGGGGTTGGAACAGAAGGTTGTTTCAGAGTCTGCACCCATAATCAAGTTCTTTAGGTTTGTCTTTGGGTCACAAATTGGTGTGTCTCTTGAAGGGTTTCTGGGTGAGCAGGACATCTCTTAGACTGCAGTTGCAAGGTTTTAAAGCTAAATTTCAGGGCTGTTTCATTTAAACCAAGGTCAACAAGTTAGACTGCAGGGACACAAATTTTTTCTTTCTTTCTTTTTTGCAGCTGGACTGTATGGGGATCTGAACCCTTGATCTTGGTGTTATCAGCACTGCACTCTAACCAACGGATTTAACCAGACAGCCCTTGCAGGGACACAAATAAATGTCTCCTTCTGAGTCCGTATGTGAGCAAGACTGCTCTTAAGCCACAGCTGAGGTGCTGAGCCACTCTTTAGTGAATTTTAGGATGTGATTAGTAACCTAGATCACCTAACTTGCCTGTGTGTGTGTGGATGGGTGTGCATCTCTCTGGGTTCCTTGTGGGGGTAGAACTGCTCTCTGATGGCAGCTGAGTAGGACTGGAGCTCAGATTTGGGGCCATTTCAGGATCTACTGTGGGACTGATGTTGGAAACCTTGTTCTGGTGCACATACAGGTGAGTCCCCCAGCTATTTTATGTGTGGGCAGCATTGCTCTCAGGCTACAGTGAGAAGGTTGGAAGAAAGATTCAGAACTAATTTGTTATCTGCTATGGGGCTATGGTTGGCAAATCTGTTCCAGGAACTCAGATGTGCCTGTGTCAATCTGCATCTTATGGGATTCAGGCTGATCTCAGACTTCAGTCAAGAGGAGCTGGAACTGTTAGTGTTGTTTCAGGACTCACAGAAGAGACTTTGATTGGTAGGCCTGTCTCTTGAGTCATTAGTGTGCATGACTTCCCCCAGGATCCTTGACAGATAGTTTTGATGGAAGGACCAGGCCAAATGGGTTTGTGGCAAAGCTGCAGGAAGACGAGGCCATTCAAGCCTGGAGTTAGGACTACAGTGGTGAGTCTCCTACCTGAGTGCATGTCTGCCATCTCAGTACAACCCTTTTAGGTCTTGTTCTTTGCCAGAATTTTAGGGACTCTTACCTGGATTCAAAGGTTCTCAGAAAGGCACTTTCTTTTTCTCTTCCTCAAA
>NW_007727164.1:427893-429335 GCF_000696425.1 Galeopterus variegatus | reverse complement strand
ACCTCAAATAGTTATTAATTTTGTGGTGAGAAAGCAAACATCTAATCTCTTTGTACTTTTTAAGAATACAATATATAGTCATTAACTCTAGTCACCATGCTGTACATAGATATCTGGAAATTTTTTCTCATATATAACTGTAATTATGTATTCATTGACCAACATCTCCACAACCCCCCTATCCTCTAACCACTCCGGACTCTGGTAATCACCATTCTATTCTCTACATCTATTAAATTAATTGTTTTAGATCTCCAGTATGAGTAAAATCATCCAGTATTTTTTGTGTGGCTGGTTATTTCACTTAATATAATGTCCTCCAGGTTTATTCATGTTGTCAAAAATGGTAGAATTTCTATTTTATGCCTGAATAGTATTTAATTATGTGCATATACCACATTTTCTTTATCCATTCATCTGTTGACAGACAATTAGGTTGATGTCATATTTTGGCTATAGTAAATAATGCTTCAGTAAACATGATAGTGGAGGTAACTTTTTAATAAAATAAATTTTTTTTGGATATACACAGTGCTTGGATTTCTGGATCATATGGTAGTTATATTTTTATTTTTTTGAGGAAACTCTACACTATTTTCCATTATGGCAGTACTAATTTACATTTCCACCATCAGTGTGTAAGGGTTTCCTTTTCTGCACATACTCACCAACACTTTTTCTTATTTTAAAAGTCAACTTTTATTTATTTATTTTTAAAATTTGCTTCTTATTTAAAAAAAATTATTGAGGCATAGTTGATTATACATGTTTTTGGTGTACAGTGTTGACTATCATTTGTGTGCAATATGTGATGATCAAATCAACACTGTTAGTATATTAATTATTAAAAATTGTAATTATTCTTTGTTCTCCTTACCCAATTTTTTCCTAAACCCCTTCTTGCTCCCGCTTTGCCACCACTAGTAATATACAAACTAACTACCAAGACTGAACCAAGGAGAAATAGAAAACCTGAACAGACCAATAACAAGCAATGAGATTGAAGCAGTAATCAGCAGTGTCCTAAGAAAGAAAAGCACAGGACCAGCTGGCTTTACTGCTGAATTCTATCAAACTTTTAAATAGGAATTAATTCCAATTCTCTTCAATTTATTCCAAAAAATTGAAACAGAGGCAACTCTCCCAAGCTCATTCTATAAAGCCAGCATCACTCTAATACCAGAACCAAAGATGCAACAAAAATGAAAATTACAGATCAATATCTGATGAACAAAGATGCAAAAATTCTCACAGTATATTAGTGATCAGAATACAGTAACACATCCAAAAAATCATGGACCATGATCAAGTAGGATTCATCTCAGGGATGCAAGGATGGTTCAGCATATACAAGTCAATAAATGTTATACACCACATCAACAAAATCAAGGACAAAGACTGTATGATTATCTCAACTGATGCAAAAAAAAATCTTTTTTTTT
>NW_007727164.1:425630-426754 GCF_000696425.1 Galeopterus variegatus | reverse complement strand
TATATATATGTATATATATATATATACGTATATATATATAAATAATTTCAGCAATATTGCAAGGTACAAATCAGCACCCAATAAGTCAGTAGTGTTTTTATACTACAATAGTGAACTAGCAGAAAAAGAAATCAAGAAAACACACCCATTTACAATAGTCACCAAAAAAATTAAGTACCTAGCAATCAATTTAACCAAGGGGGTGAAAGATCCCTACAATAAGGATGACGTAACACTACTAAAAGAAATTAAAGAGGATGCAAAAAGGTGGACACACTCATTATTTTTGTCTTTTTGCTAATACCTATTCTAACAGGAATGGGGTGATATCTCATAGTGGTTTGAATTTGCATTTCCTTGATGATTAATGATTAGAACATATTTTACATAACTGATGGCCATTTGTATATTTTCTTTTGAGAAATGTTTATAGAGTCCTTTTGCCAATTTTTTTAACCTGATTATTTGATTTCTGCTATTGAATTGTTTGCATTCCTTTTCTAATTCAGATATTTACCTCTTATCAGATGCTTAATTTGCAAAAATTTTAAATCATTTTTAGGTTTTTTCTTCACTCTATTTATTGTTTACTTGGCTGTGAAAATCTTTTTATTTTTATGTAATCTCATTTGTCTATTTTTGCTTTTTATGCATGTGCTTTTGAGGATATATGCAAAAAAATTATTGCCCAGATCAATGTCGTATATTTTTCCCTGCTTTATTTTTCTCTAGTAGTTTCATAATTTCAGGTCTTATATTTAAGTCTTTAATCTATTTTGAGCTGATTTTTCTATATGATGAGAGATAATAGTCTAGTTTTATTCTTCTACCTGTGAATATGCAGTCTCCCAAGATAATTTATTAAAAAGACTGTCATAACTCCATAGTGTGTTCTTGGCACATTCGCCAAAATTCAATCATCTGTAAATGTGTGAATTAAGTCTGGGTTCTATATTTTGTTTTATTGGTGTATGTGTCTGTCTTTAAGCCTGCACCAGGCCATTTTCATTACTACAGATTTGTAGTGTATTTTGAAGTCAGGTAGTGTGATGCCTCAAGCTCTGTTCTTTTTGTTTAAGGTTGCTTTGGCTGTTAGAAAGCCTTTGTGATTCCAAATAATTTTT
>NW_007727164.1:422178-423931 GCF_000696425.1 Galeopterus variegatus | reverse complement strand
AACTGGGTGTTAGGCAAAGGTTGGAGGAGTTTGGAGGACTCAGAAGAAGACAAAAAGATGAAGGAAAGTTTGGAATGTCTTAGAGAATGGTTACACGGTGGAGAGCAGAATGCTGATGGAAATATGGACTGCAAAGACCATTCTAAGGAGGTCTCAGATATCAGAAGGAGTTTATTGGAAACTAGGGCAAAGATCACCTTTGCTGTAAACTGGCAGGGAACTTGACTGTGTTGTCATGCCCTAGGACTTTGTGGAAGCTGGAACTTAGGAGTTGTGAACCAGAGCATTTGGCTGAAGGAATTTCTAAGCAGTAAAGCATTAAGGGAGCTGCATGGCTACTTGTGACAGCCTACACTGAGTTATGGCAGCAAAGGCACAATGTAAAGCCAGAATATAAAAGGGAAGCAGAGTGCAAAAGTTTGGAAAATTTGCAGCCTAGCCATGTAGTAGAGAGGCAGAGGGTATTCAATGGTACTAAGAAGATTAACTCAAAATAAGAAAAATTCAGTGGTTCTAAGAAGATTAACTCAAAAGAATGAGATTATCATGAGAGGGGAGAAAAGGCACTGAAGGCATTGCAGAAGCCTCTGGGACCAGCCCCTCCATCACAGGCCCAGAGGCCTAAGGAGACAGAATGGTCTTGGGGAACAGGCCTGAGGCACTCACTACAGGCTTGCTGCTTAGGGCCACCTCAGGAAGCTGCTTCCGGCACCAGCACCCCAGCCACTTTGGCTGCTCAAGCCATGGCTAAATTGGCCCCAGGTATGGCCAGACATGCAGCTTTGAAAAATACAAGCTGAATGCCTTGGCAGCATGCCTGTTGTTAGGTCTGCAGGCTGGCAAAATGCCAGAGCTGGGAAGGCTTGGGAGCCTCCACCCTGATTTCACAGGATGTGTGGAAAATTTAGGGGGCCCAGGAAGAGATCTGTCACAGGAGCGTAGTCACCATACAGTGTCTTCATTAGAGCTATGTCAAGTCGAAATGTGGGGTCAGAGTTGCAGCAGAGAAACCCCATCAGTGCCATGCCTAATGGAGCTGTGAGAGAGGGACTGCCATGGAGACCCCAGGATTGTGGAGCTACCAGAGTGGAACACCAGCCTCGAGAGCTGAAGTGTGGCCTGAGACCAGGAAAGCCATAGGAGCAGAGCTGCCCAAGAACTTGTGGGCCCGACCCCCACACCAGCATACAGAGGAGGTCAAACATGGAGTCAAAGGTACTTGATTCACCAGCTTTGAGATTTAATGCCTGCCCTATTATGTTTTGGACTTATTTGGGACCCGTTATCCCTTTCTTTTGGCCTATTTCTCCCTTTTGGAATGGGAATATGTACCCTGTGTTCTTTTGGCCTATTTCTTTGAGATTTAATGCCTGCCCTATTATGTTTTGGACTTATTTGGGACCCGTTATCCCTTTCTTTTGGCCTATTTCTCCCTTTTGGAATGGGAATATGTACCCTGTGTTTGTCCCACCATTGTATCTTGGAAGTAGATAACGTATTGATTTCACAGATGGGACTTTGAACTTCGGGCTTTTGAGTTGAAACAAGTTAAGACTTTGGGGATGAAATGAATGTATTTGCATGTGAAAAGATGAGTTTTGGGGGGTCAGGGGCAGAATATAGTGCATTGAATTATGTCCCCTGAAAACTCATTGAAGCTTGAATTCTGTCCCCCCAATTTTATGTATTAGCAACTTAGCCCCCACTGTGACTGTGAAGAGGGTGGGAAATCCTATTATGGTAATTGAAAGGT
>NW_007727164.1:420334-421107 GCF_000696425.1 Galeopterus variegatus | reverse complement strand
CTTTAAAAGAAGAGGAGAGTCTGCCTCTCTCTCTGTCTCTCTGCTTCCACAACCTTGCAATGTGAGACCCCTGGATCACTGTCACCATCAGTGGATGGACTTAAGACTTCCCAGCCTCAATAACTGTAAGAAATAAATTTATTTTTTTTTATAAATCACCAAGTTCCAAGTATTTTGTTACAAGCAACAGAAATGGACTAATACATACAGCGAGCTGTTATCTGAGTTTGTCCTATATCATTTTTATCATGTTGAGGTACAATCACTATACACTTCATTTGTTGAAAGTTTTTATCATGAAGTGATGTTGAATTTTGTTAGTTAACTTCAGATTTACCTTTTTCTCCCTTCTACTTCTTCAAGATGCTTAAAATTTGGCATCCCCAGATGCCAGAGCCTATTTTTGATTCCTCTCACATGGCACATAACTTTCTGAGAATAAGCCTTCCCAGGAGTGAGGGACCTAAATGTCTACCCAAGTTCATCATCAATGCTTTCAGGTGAAATGTTTTTTAACCAAAAGAGGGAAATGATGACAAACAATCAACTCTGATCAGGTCAGCTGTCACTATCCTCTCAGTGACGGAGATGCAAGGATTACTCAGAGACCAAATACTTGAAAGCAATGAGAGGCCCAGAGGGACTACACCAAACTAACTCCCACAAGAAAGGAGAAAGTCAGTGCAGCCCCAAGCTCAGGCTTGTCTTGGCTTTTATTGTAATGTCAAGACCTTGGCTATGGAACAAGCTGAGTATAGTATCAAAAGAAGTAC
>NW_007727164.1:415414-419652 GCF_000696425.1 Galeopterus variegatus | reverse complement strand
CTCAGTGTTTCCTGCTAATGAACCAGAACATCTTCACTGTTTCCAGCATGTGCTCTTTTCAGCATGTAACGTTCTGATCCTGTGCACTCAAGGCTTTTGTCCTTTGTGCACTCCCTATTCTAGTCGGGCCCCTGTGTCCCACAGCCAGCTAAATTATAGTGCCTTGGGAGACCTGAAATAAGTCAATTCACCTGTCCTTGAGAGTGTTATTATAAGACTGTCTTTACTTAGAGTCAGTCAGGATGGCACCAGGAGGTCATAAATTAATCTAAAATAATTCTGATTCTTCTTACCCTGGATCCCTGCATGTAGGATGTAAACCAGTAACATTCTCAAATCTATAAGTCATGTACAACCAGTAAAAGAACCAGTGAAGTACTCGAGCAAGGCTGTCTTCTCTCTCTCTCTCTTTCTCCTCTGACTTTTTCTCTATCTTGTTGTTATAAAATGCTAGGCTCTGCTGGCCCTCTTCAGAGTGCATTTCTCAGGGTAACTTGATCTATGCATTTTCCCAGTTGCAATTGTCATAGGCACTCGATAAATCCTATGTTTTATATGTTTGGCATGAGTTTCTTCTAGGTCAACAATGTCTACCTAAAAATAATTTTCCAGATATCTTCAGCAAGTTGTATCCTTGGAGTTTTGCTAAGTTAAAATAAATGGTAGATATTCATAAAATACACACATCATTTTCAAATAAAATAAAATATTAACAAATTAGTTGCTAAGCATAGTTTTACCTACTTTGGCTTCTTATTACAGAATAACTAAAGATATCTGAGTCTGTTAGCAAACATGCCCTGTGCCCCACTGAAAAATTGCACTACAGAGAAACAAATTCTTCTAAAAATTATTATTAATAGCTTTTCCAGTCTACAGAATGGTGGTGTGACAGTTTACTATGGCTTATATTTAGTTTTTACTACAAATTGGTAAGAGTTAAAAATTCTAATAATGTGTAATAATTGAAATTACCATAAGCAATATATGAGGCAGGACAGAGTAGACACATGCCCCAGGGATGCTGCTCATAAATATTCAGACTAGATCATCCGGCGCTGGAGCACCAGGTGGGACAGGAGGGACAGAGGTCAGCCACTGGGGGGTGGCACACAGGATGGAGAGGATGGAGAAGGTCAGGAGCACATGCGTCTCTCTCTGGCAGAGATGCCCGTGCACTCTGGTGCATGCCTTCTCTTGGTAATAAAGCCCTATCATGTTCCATTTCTCTGTCTCCCTCTTCCTTTCCTCTTTCTGTCCATGAAAGATTCTTCTTTCATTGATCAAGAACCTGGATATGGTTTCTGGTAACAACATGTAAAACACCTATATATATAAGGAAAGTAAGACATATTTTCGAGTGAAACTATGAGGAATGAACAATTAAGATTTGTTTCTCTTAACAGTTTGTCGAGAGAGACAAAGAGTAATTTTTGTTCTACTGTTGAATGACTGGTTGTTCCACAATAAGAAAGAGAAAAGTATACAACAAAACTGGACAGATATATAAAACTTATAGAAGGTTTATGGAAGGGAAGTCTTGAAAAAAATTGTATGTGTGATCAAACTGGCTAAGAATTGAAAGGAATTATTTTTAAGTATTTTTCTTAGTTGATTATTAATATTAAAAGTCTGCTGATTCAAAACTAGAATTTTGTCTTATTTAAAATGACAAAGACTTCTTGGAGTATTGGTCTGTTCTTAGTAAGACATTGTGAAAGGTTTTACTTTACTTTTTAAGTAACTGAACTAGGAAACAAAAATTCTTTGTTTTATTAAGGAAAATTCCTGTGTTCTGTGTTGTGTTCTTCGATCTCTGATTACTTAGGAAAACTGAGTTCTTTTATTAAATATTTAATTTTTTTCTACAACTATGTAACTTTTTGTATTTGTCATTAAGTATTTTAACTATTGCCCTGGTTAAATGACTAAGTATTGGTTTACAGTGTACCTGTGATTTTGGTGTAATAAAGTGATTTAAACTGTATGATATTATCCATAGACTTTGCAAAGTCATATTCTAAATTAAGTTCTTTTTTCTTTTAAATGATTTGGGGGAGTTTCCAGAGAGCCCCTGGAATACCAGAAGAAGTATTTGCTCTCTCTGTACATATGAGAGGAAAAAATGTTAAACTAATTGGGCTTATTTTATGTTAAATTGTGGGTGACGCATTGTCAAATAATAAGTAATGCTAAACCTTTTTTAAAGTTTTGTTTTTACATATATATATTATTAATATGAGTGTTCATAAATTGTATAAAGCTTCTAAAAATCTGATATGTTTAGGTATATTGTAATCAGTCATAGTTTTGATTATTATTTTTGAATGTCATATACCACAGAAATAACCAAAATTTCTTCTAAATTGTAATATTATAAGTCAGATATTTACTATTGACCGTTTTAAGACATTTGTCATCCACAGTTAATTGTTTTATGGTAATGATTTTCTCAAAGCTTTTGTAAATACTGTGACTTCAAAAAGATTTATGAAGACTATGACTAGTATAGTATTCTAATAACTTTAACATCATACCATCAGTAAGGGGAAGAATTTCTAGAACTCTAACAAAAATCTGATTGGTCCATGGAGCTATTAACCCAACATCAAGCAGGACAAAAATTAATTACAAGGAACTGAATAAACTGATTTGGAATAATGATTTCTTTTAATTATACTTTTATTTAAAATTTTCTGATTTTTTTATTATAAGCTCTGTATGGCTTACTTTAATTTATAAAGTTTACCTTTGTGAACAAAGATAAAGCAATTACTTTTTCTCTGTACCTGATTTCTCTAGAATTTGAAAAACATTAGTGAGTATTATTATTTTATAGTAATGAAGTTATTTGCATAAATATAATGAAAATCTGTGCTTCTGACAACAGCACATAATTAAAAATATCTGTTATATCACCAAGACTTTGGCCGGAACGTTATACTTGAGAACATATATTGAACCAAATATGACCAGATAGTTTTAAGGAATGACATCTAACTTTATTGAGTTTATTGGCCTTAAGTCAATAAAACCTCTTGAAAAAAAAAACTGCACTGGCACCTGACATTAATGGTTTTCCAGCCTTATGGGAGTCCTAGAAACCTTAAAATGTATTTGTCGGCCCTCGAGGAGAAGGATTTACTCCAAACTATAAATACTGCAGGCAAATTCTGATGCCAAATCCCCAGCATGGAAAGCAAAGCATGTATGATTAATAATGAGTCTTACTGCACTTATGTAAATAATCAGACCATGTTTAATGATAGTAGATATATTTTAAAAAACTAATTAGTCTTACTGTGATTATCTTTGGTAGATAAAAATTATACTTCAGTAGAAAACTATAGTGTTCCAAATATAATATTCTAGTCTTGTTTATCGTCTTTGTGATTATGGTCTCTATCTATAAACTGCTCTGTTCCTGAAGCCCTACATGGTAGGCTGGATCATTTGATATGAATTTCATAGAACAACTTTATACATGCTGACTCATGAACCTCTCAGGGAATTTACTGAAATGTCCAATGCTGTAACCAGAGACATTTGAACTGCAAACCAGGGAAATGTGCTTCAAGCTCAAATCTAGAAATCTTCTTGACTAACTCCCCTTTAGATTCAGAGTCTGTTTATACTTTGTTATAGCCATTAAACTTTGTTTTTCCTATTTGTTTTGTTTTGCTTTTCTATTTGTCTTGGTTTGTTGCAACCAAGGCTAAATGTCTTACTTGAGTTTCTATGTATTATTCTCATAGTCACCATCGTGTTCTTCATTGTGCACTTTATTCTCCCAAGAATCGCAAATGCATGTTCACAGCCATCAATGGCACGCCAGATGGTCTCATTCTGTTTAGAACGACAAAAAGAAAAACTATGTTTCAATAAGCCTGCCGTTGTGACTTAGGAGTTGCCTGCTGAATCAAAGACAAATAAGCCATGATGGTCACAGAGTGGCACTTGTGCCTGAGTTTTTGTCAATTTCTCATAAATGAGAGGTTGACCAAATTAAGGAAAACTGTTAAAATAGTTAACTGAGAGGCCATCAGCCTGAGATGACTACAACACCTTTGGTTTTTACCTCAGAATAACAAAACGTAATTCAAAATAAACAGTAGAAGAAAATGTAAAGTTAACCAAATAGAAACTGTCAACTAACTTCAAGCTAGGGTCTTTCTCCTTTAACCAATCAAATATGTTATTTGCCTTGCTTCTCTGAACACCTTATGAAAGATTTTTTT
>NW_007727164.1:413359-413949 GCF_000696425.1 Galeopterus variegatus | reverse complement strand
TTTTTTATAGCTGAGTAGTATCAATTATTTTAAAAATGTAAAATTTGTGCTTCACTCACAGGGTTGAAAAAATAGGCAGAGTCATAGTCACATTTAGCCTTTAGGGCATAGTTTGCAGTCTTGTGACACTGATGATGACATAAGACAAATATTTTTTAAAGGGTGGGGGTTTGAAATGAGGAATTAAGAACAGGTGTGATGTTTGCACCAGATAATGTGACTTAGGGAAACATGTACACACACAAAAAGATAATCCAAACTGAAATCTGTATTGCTCCTCTGAGAGCCCAGGCTGGATTCTAATGTTTGTTCTTTTTTATTCTATGGTCCTCACTTCACATTTTTTCAGTCAGTGACTTTAGTGGAATATGGAACATGTCTAGATATATGAAACATGGTCAGCCATTCCATACATGTGGCTTTGGGAAGACCAGAAACACTACCCCAGAGAAGGAAGGGCCCTGAGCCAAGCTATGGCCCCAAAGTTGACCTTGAGGTATGGTGCCCAGGCAGGGATGGCCAGTCCTTGCAGATACATAGCTTTCTCTGGCCAGTGAGGAAGCCATAGGTGGGGTCCTTCTTATGCTAGG
>NW_007727164.1:411534-413349 GCF_000696425.1 Galeopterus variegatus | reverse complement strand
AGTAGAAAGCATGATAGAGCTCAAACCTCTTCACTACTTATAGGAGGTCATGTTGCTGTGGGAGGCACGCCAGAGTGTGCTGGCAGTGCAGGAACTAGGGCTCGAAAAGAGGATGAAGTAGCATCAGCAGAAGCACAGCCTGGAGAACAAGGTGAAGCCCCCACCATCTGGGCCTCCCAGGGGGATGAGAAATTGGTCAAAACAAGACTGTCTCCCCTGAGGGCTCAACACAGAGGCCTGTGAACTCAATCAGGGTTCAGATGCAAAGAGAGAGAGAACTTTGACTGTATTTTACACCAGAAACAACAACAATAACAAATAACTCAAACATCTTAGACCCAAATGTACAAACCAAAGCTATAAAATGTGTGTAGATGAGAGAAATGAGGTTTGCTTGTGTTCATGGGATTGAATGGACATAGCAGAGATCTCTTTAGCCAGATCCCAGCTACTTGATGGGCTCCTGGAATGAAAAATATCTGTACGAGTGTGCAGAAGAGGGAGACTCAGACTGGGGAGTGGAGCAGCTGCCTCTGGCCCTTACCCTTCGCCACAGGAGATCACAAAGTCTTGGTGGGGAGACGTACTCAGAGTCTGATTTCAAGGATGGCTGGTGATGACAGTGAGGAGCAAGTATTATGGGATGGTGTAGCTAGCAAGGGACTGACTAGGTGGACTGGGTGTCCCTGAAGAGTCCCATCTGACGTGGGTCACAGGGGGTGTAAGGAGGGCAGGAAAGAATATTCAGAAAGAAGAGCCCAAGAACCTGGAGTGAAGACAGTGACAGCAGTGACATATTTGGTGCCTCTATTGTAAAAAAGAAAGTCCCAGGCCTGTCCCTGGCACCTGAACCTCAGTTCCAGCAGCTGGGACTCTGTGTGTCACTTACACTCTGCGAGCTCTCCTGGCCCACTTCTGCTTCCTGTTGTTATTAATGAGCTCTTAGACCAACTGAGGAGCGAAGTCAAAAGGAAACACTGAAGTTTTACCTGAAAAAGGCCAAATATTTTCTGAAGAACCTGAACACCAGGTCAGACAACCAGAACCCCCCAAAACAAAAGGGGATGGCCTGAAACTCATATTCAAGGCCATAGCCAGCCTGCTTAGAAGCCCAGGGGTGTTCCTAGAAAGCTGGAGATTAAATTTTTGCCTCTAACTATGAAAGGAAGGAAGGGAAGACTGCAATAATACATTGAACTTTCAGAAGGAGAGAACACATATGTGATCAGTAGAAGTGGGAGAGTGGAAGGGGAGGGGAGTTAGGGGGAAACTGGGTAATTACACAAAGAATGGTTATGATTTGTAATGATGGGCATGTTATATACTGATTTGATCATCACATATTGTACACAGATACTAATAGTCAACTCTGTACCCCATAAATATGTATAATCAGTTGTTTCAAGTGTAAAATAAATAAATATCAAAAAATCTATACATAAACCAGTATCAAATTTTTTCGGCTTGCTCCAATTAAAATTTATTATGCATCCATAGAATTTTTTTGAACTTTATTCCATGCATTTGATTTTCTGCTTTTCAAGAGATTTTCTGCTCCTCCCTCAAGGGGAAGAGATTGTCGTATCTTACAAGAAGCTGCTTATTCTTCATAGGCTGAATCTGTATTGCAGAAATATTGCCTTAAATTTAATTACTGTTTATACTAGTTTTGTTTTTACTTAATTTGTACCTGAGCAAAACAAACTGCTTCAGATTCATTCACTGATTTTATATAGATAAGACTTCATGAATAAGACCCCCAAAGCATGAGCAACCAAAGGAAAAATAAACAAATGGGATTATATCAAACTAAAA
>NW_007727164.1:408921-410144 GCF_000696425.1 Galeopterus variegatus | reverse complement strand
AGGACATTGTTGGGAGGGAGGGGGGAGAGGGAAGAGGGAGGGAGGTTTCGGTAATGGGCCAAAATAAAAATTTTTTTAAAAAAGATATAACAATAATTTCAATAATAATTCTAAATGATGAAGCACAAAGATTATTTCAATTAAAATCAAGAACTAGCAAATGATGCCTCCTCTCATCATCATTGTTTTCTTTAAGCTTAAAGGCAATAGAAAATGAAAGCAGAGAGGAATGAAACAGCTCCAGTAAACACTGGGAAGCCATTGATGGGAGTCTGTCTATGCTGATGGTAAGACTGGATACCCAGAAAACCAAATAACTTTCTGAGGTTTTATAATAGGTGCACAGAAAAGGAAGTGAGAAAAATATGCACTGACAATAGTGATTGCACCTAAAATTCTCAGAATAAAATAACAAAGATAGCAAAGGACCTACTTTAAAAAATAACAACAAAAAAACTGTCAAAGGAAATGAAACAAGAACTAATGAGAAAGTCCTACTGTATAGCAGGATGGTGAGATGTTATATATCATGAAAACTGTAGTCCAGGTCCTTCCAATTGGGGCTGGAATGGAGTTGCTTGTGAACGCCACTAGCTTTGGGTCAGGACCCAGAACTGCTACACACTGGCACCAGCATTAAAATAGAAGCACACAGGCCCTCTCAGGGAGTAAAACTCAGCATGATCATGTGATTCCAGCTTGCAGTTTATGCAATCNCACTAAAGTCAACTCAAAATGGATTAAAGAATTAAATATACACCCTGAAACAGTAAAACTTTTTAAAGAAAACCTAGGTGAGACTTCAGGAAATAGGTCTGGACACAGACTTCATGAATAAGACCCCAAAATCACGAGCAACCAAAGGAAAAATAAACAAATGGGATTATATCAAACTAAAGAGCTTCTGCACAGCAAAAGAAACCATTAACAGAGTTAAAAGACAACCAACAGAGTGGGAGAAAATATTTGCAAAATATACATCTGACAAAGGATTAATATCCAGAATATACAAGGAACTGAAATGATTTTACAACAACAACAAAAAAAAAACAAGTAACCCAATTAAAAAATAGGCAAAAGAGCTAACTAGGCATTTCTCAAAGCAAGATATACAAATGGCCAACAAACACATGAAAAAAATGCTCTTCATCACTCAGCATTTGGGAAATGCAAATCAAAACCACACTGAGATACCATCTCATGCCAGTTAGGATGGCTAATAT
>NW_007727164.1:400093-408131 GCF_000696425.1 Galeopterus variegatus | reverse complement strand
TTCTCACTTATTGGTGGGAGCTAAAAATAAATAAATAAATTCACATACACACACAAAAAAACTGGGCGGGGGGAAGAAGACTTAACAACTACAACTCCTTGAAGTTGATATGACAAGCAAACAGAAAGAACATTGTTGGGTGGGAGGGAGGAGAGGGAGGAGGGAGGGGGGTTTCAGTAATGGGCCACAATAATCAACCTCATTGTATATCGACAAAATAAAATTAAGGAAAAAAATAAAAATAAAGAATAAATTTAACCAAGGAGGTAAAAGACTTACACTGAAAACTACAAAACACTGTTAAAAGAAACTAAAGAAGACACAAATAAGTTAAAAAAAATCCTGTTTTCATGGGTTGAAGGACAACTTAATATTGTTAAAATGCCAGTACTACTCAAAGCTATCTACTGATTTAATATTAAAATCCCAATGGTGTTTTTTGGAGGAAAAAAAAAAATCCAGAATTCATATCGAATCTCAAAGGACCCCAAATAGTCAAAACAATCTTGATAAAGGATTGTCCTTGTACTTGCACAAGGACAAACATATAGACCAATGGAATACAACAGAGAGCTCATAAATAAACATACCTCACATACCTGGTTGCTATGTTCTGAATATTAGTGTCCCTCCAAAATTCTTACGTTCAAGTTTAATACCCAGGTGATATTATTAAGAAGTGGATCTTGTGGGAGGTGATTAGGTCATGAGAGCCCCACTCTCAAGAATGGGATTAGGGCCTTTACTAAAGGGTTCGAGGGAGCTTGTTTGTACCTTTTGCCTTTCCACCAAATAAGGACATAGTCTTTACCTCTTTCACCATGTAAGGACACAGCATCAAGGCTCCATCTATGAAGGAGAAACCCCTCACCATACAATGAATCTGCTGGTGCCCTGATCTTGGACTTCCAGCTTCCAGAACTGTGAGAAATAAACTTCTGTTGTTTATAAATTACCCAGTCAAAGGTATTTATAGCAGCAGGAAAGGACTACGACAGTGATCAAATGGTTTCAACAAGGGTGCCAAGACCATACAATGGTAAAGGACAGTCTTTCAACAAATGGTGCTGGGAAAACTGGATACCTACACGCAAAAGAATGCAATTAGTCCCTTATCTTACACCATACACAAAAATTAACTCGAAATGGATCAAAGACTTACACATAAGAGCTAAAACTATCAAACTCTTCAAAGAAAACATAGGGAAAAAACTTCATGACCTTACATTTACCAATGATTTCTTGGATGTGACACCAAAAGCACAGGCAACAAAAAGTAAAAATAGATAAATTGGACTACATCGACATTTAAATCTTCTGTGCAACTTTATGAACATGAGCCTGAAAGTACAAGGAGCAAAAGAAAAAATAAACAAATGGGACTATATCAAACTAAAAAGCTTCTGCACAGCAAAGGAAACAATCAACAGAGTGAAATGACAACCTACAGAGTAGGAGAAAATTTTTGCTAACTATGCATCCAGTAAGGGATTAATATCCATAATATATAAGAACTTAAACAATTATACAGTAAAAAAGACAAATAAACCAATTAAAAGATGGGCAAAGGAGCTGAATAGTCATTTTGCAAAGGAAGACATACAAATGGTCAACAGGTACATGAAAAAATGCTCAACATCACTAGTCATCAGGGAAATGCAAATTAAAACCACATTGAGATACCACCTCACCCCAGTTAGATGGGCTATAATCAAAAAGACAGTAAATAACAAATGCTGGCAAGGGTGTGGAGAGAAGGGAACACTCCTACACTGTTGGTGGGATTGTAAATTAGTACAACCACTATGGAAAACAGTATGGAAGTTTCTCAAACAACTATGGATAGATCTTCCATACGATCCAACAATCCCACTTCTGGGTATACACTCAAAGAAATGGAAATCATCATGTGAAAGGGATACCTGCACTCCCATGTTCATCACAGCTCTTTTTACAACAGCCAAGAAATGGAATCAACCTAAATGTCCATCAATGGACGATTGGATAAGGAAACTGTGGTACAGATACACCATGGAATACTACTCTGCCATAAAAAAGAATGAAATACCTCCATTTCCAACAACATGGATGAGCCTGCAGAAACTTATGTTGAGTGAAATAAGCAAAGCACAGAGGGATAAATACTGTATGCACTCACTCATAAGTGGGAGCTAAGAGAGAAAGAAGGAAGGAAAGAAAGAACACAGTAGTGCGTTGGACTTGTAGAGGGAGAGAACATTCCTTGGGCTACAAAGTGGAGTTGAGGAGAAAGGGGGAGGGGAAGGGAGAGGGAGGTTGGGGATAATTGGGTGCGGGACATGGGGTACAAATGCAATTTGTGGTAATGCATATGCTGCCAGTATGAATCTGCCCCCCACATCATGGGCATGAGGGGTGACAATCAGCTTTGTATCTCATGAATATTCATAACCAATAAATAAATAAATATTCTGTGCATCAAAGAATATACTCAATAGGATGAAAAGGCCACCTATGGAATGGGAGAAAGTATTTGCAAGTCATATCAGATAAGGGTTCATATTCTGAATATAAAGAACTCCTACAACTCAACAACAAAAAAACCAAGCAACCCAATGAAAAAAATGGGCAAAGGACTTGAATAGACATTTCTCTAAAGAAGATATACAAATGGCCAAAAAGCATAGGAAAAGATGTTCAGCATCACTAATCATTAAGAAAATGCAAATTAAAACCACAATGAGATATCAATTCAAACCCACTACAATGGCTACTATTAAAAAGCAAGATAATAAGTGTTGGAATCCTTGTACAGTGTTGGTGGCAATGTAAAATGGTGTAGCTGCTACAGAAAACAATACAGCAGTTTTAAAAAATTAAAAATAGAATTACCAAATGATGCAGCAATTCCACTTTTGGTTGTATATCCAAAAGAATTGAAAGCAGGGTCTCAAAAAGATATTTGCATACCCATGTTCAGAGCAGCATTATTCACAATAGCCAAGAGTCCAACAGCTAACCTAAGAGTCCATCAACAAATGATTGGGTAACAAAATGTGGTGTATATACAGTATGTACCATGGAATATTATTCAGCCTTAAAAGGGAAGGAAATTCTGACACGTTATAACATGATAAGCCAGTCACAAATAGACAAATACTGTATGGCTTCCCTTATATGAGGAAGCTACAATAGTCAAATTCATGGACACAGAAAGTAGAATGACGATTACCAGGGGCCAGGGAGAGGAGTGAGAAGGGAATTGCTGTTTAGCATGTAAAGAGTTTCAGTTTTATGAGATGAGAGAGTTTCCAGGGATTGGTTACACAATAATGTTTATATACTTAATACTACTGACTCATTAACTTAAAAATGATTGAGATGGTAAATTTTATGTTATGTGTATTTTATTATCATTTAAAATAATTTTTAAAAAAAGATCGGTGGTTGCTATCTGCTCATGTGAGGAATGTGAAGGTGTTCTATGCAATGGCAGCACTGTCGACTCAGGCATGAAGACATGAAACGGTCCAGTGCCTCAGGGGACCTGTACGTGGTTCAGCACATCTTAAACAGCGGGTGCAGTATGGGCAACACAAGAAATGAGGCTAAATAGATAGGCAAGAGTCAAATAGACGAGAATCTTAAATGCACAGTAAGAAGAATGGATTTTATCCTATATTCTACAGAGAGTCAATAAATTCTTTTAGTCAGGGAGCATAAACATTATTAGTTTTGTGCTTTAGAAAAATGGTCTGGAAGCAAAGGGGAAGTCTGTAGACAACAAGATTATTGCAGTTGTATAGCTAAACGATAAACAGAGCTGGAACTCTGAGGCACAGCAATAGTAACAGAAAGGAGGGAATGAATGGAAGGGATATTTAAGAGAGAAAATTTACAGCATTTGATGACTGAATATTTAGAATAAGTGAAGCTGGGATCTAGAATGATACCTAGATGTCTGATTCATGTTCCTGTTAGAATAGTAAGGAGATTCGCCATGAGAGTAAATACAAAAGGAGAAACATTGTTAAAAAGAGAGACAGGTTCAGAAGCCCTAAAATATAAACACTTAAGAAAAAATATATATATAAGCTAATAAAGGAAACTGAGAAAATATAAGAAGGGAGTTAAAAAAACTGCATGGTGGGCCGGCCCGGTGGCGCACTGGATAGTGCGCCGCTTGGGAAGCGCGGCAGCGCTCCCGTCCGAGGGTTCGGATCCCATATACAGACCGGTTCCCGCTCACTGGCTGAGCGAGGCGCGGGAGCAACACCGAGGCTTGCGATCCCGTTGCCGGTCCCCGGTCCGGTACGGGGGCAACACTGAGGGTTGCGATCCGTTGCTGGACACGGAAAAAAAAAAAAGACAAAAAAAAAAAAAAAAAAAAACTGCATGGAGGGCCGGCCCGGTGGCGCTCCCGCCGAGGGTTCGGATCCCATGTGGTGACCGGTTCCCGCTCACTGGCTGAGCATAGCGCGGGCGCAACACCGAGGGTTGCGATCCCGTTGCCGGTCCCCGGAACGGGCGCGACACCGAGGGTTGTGATCCCGTTACCGGTCAGTAAAAAAGACAAAAAGGAAAAAAAAAAACTGCATGGAAAAATGAAATTAAAAGATAAAAATAAAAAATATCAACTTTATTTCTTAACATATGCTCCATCGAGTTCAAGACACTTTTGTAAGTGATTATACAGTCCATTTACTCCATCCCTAAAGAACTGAGGGCCTGAGAATTTTAACTGTCAATGAAGTCTTTTCACACTATTAACTGAAGAAAAAGTGGGTGCCCTTTAAAGATGTTTTGAGATTAGAAAACAAAAAGAAGTCAGATGGAGCCAAAGCAGGACTGTAAGGTGGATGCCTAATGATTTCCCATCAAAAGTTTTGCAAAACTGCCCTTGTTTGATGAGAGGAATGAGCAGGAGCATTGTCATAGTGGAGAAGGATGCTCTAGCGAAACTTTCTCAGGTGTTTAAAAGATAAAGCTTTGGAAAACTTTCTCAATCCACTCTCATAATAAGCAGATGTTATCATTCTTTGGCCCTCCTGAAAGTCAACAAGCAAAATTCCTTAAGCATCCCAAAAGACTGATGCCATGACCTTTGCTTGAACAGTCTGCTTTTGCTTTGACTGGACCACTTCCACCTCTCGGTAGCCATGGCTTTGGTTGTGCTTTGTCTTCAGGATCATACTGGTAAAGCCATGTTTTATCTCCTGTTACAGTTCTTTGAAGAAATGCTTCAAGATCTTGATCCCATTTGTTTAAAATTTTCATTGAAAGCTCTGCTCTTGTCTGCAGCTGATCTGGGTGCAACAGTTTTGATTGAAAGCTCTGCTCTTGTCCATTGAAAGCTCTGCTCTTGTCTGCAGCTGATCTGGGTGCAACAGTTTTGGCACCCATCAAGCAGAAAGTTTGCTCAACTGTATTTTTCAGTCAGAATTGTGTAAGCTGAATTAATTGAGATGTTTATGGTGTTTGATATTGCTCTGCTGTGTGTTGTCAGTCTTCGTCAATTAGGGCATGAACAAGATTATTTCTTAAAATGAGTTATCCATTTGTAAATTGCTGATTTCTTTGCGGCATTGTCCCCATAAACTTTTTGTAAAGCATCAATTATTTCCATTCTTCACCCAAGCTTCACCATAAATGTTATGCTTGTTCTTACTTCAATTTTAGCAGAATTCGTGTTGCTCTGGCAGGGGTTCACAAATAAATATCTTATCCTTCTTAGTGCCTCAAACTTGATACTGTTCAGACATGATATATAATAAGTTAGTACGAGTTTATTCAGGTGCAAAAAAATTTTGAAATTCATGCCAAGTTTTTTTCATAATGTACATCTTCCATGAACTGTTTGAAGATCCCTCGGATTAAATTTAATTAAAAAAAAAAAAAGAGAGAGAGTAAGTGGTGTCTTAGAAGCCAAAAGAAGAATTTAAAGAAAAGTAGTGTGAGGGCCGGCCCAGTGGCGCACTCTGTAGAGTGCGGCGCTTGGGAGTGCGGCGGCGCTCCCGCCGAGGGTTCGGATCCCATATAGAGACCGGTCTGCTCACTGGTTGAGCGCGGTGCGGGCACAACACCGAGGGTTGCAATCCCGTTGCCAGTCGCGGTACGGGCGCGACACTGAGGGTTGCGATCCCGTTACCAGTCACGAAAAAAGACAAAAAAAAAAGGAAAGAAAAGTAGTGTGATTAAATCCAAAGCATCCATTGGATTTAGTGATTAGATAGTCACCAGTGGCCTGTGATATAGAATGGTAGTGGAATAGGTTATAACCTACTGACCACAGGAAGTTAAATAAAGGAGGGTAAGCAGAGGTAAAGAATTAGAGACAGATAATTCAAGCTACTCTTTTAAAGATTTTGGCTAGGAAGGGAAGGAGAGGTCAATGTCGAAGCTAGCAGGAGATTCAAGAGCAAGGGAGTGTTCTGGTTTTCCTGTTGCTAATTCTTAGGCTTTTTTACTTTGCTTTTTTGTTTATTTGTTTGGGGATAGGAAAAGTGCTATCAAGTTAATAAACTTGGGGAAAAGGAGCTGATTAGGAGAAAGGGTTGAAAACACAAAAGTACAGAAATAGAGAAAATAACTGGTATTTTCAGGTTGAGACTGGCAGATCAAGAACATAGCTGAAGGGATTAGTCTCAAATAGATAAAAGACACCTCTTTTCCTAAAACTGTATGAGATTTAAGAAGCCAAATGCAGTAGCTAATTACAGGGACTTGAAGTGAGCAGGTCCCAGCCCCAGTTTACCTGTTGAGAGAGGACTGGAAGGTCACATTACTTCAGACAGGAGGCTGGAGCAGCAAAAGCAGGTAAGGAGCAGTAGGACTGCTGCCCAAGGTGCAGCTGAGTTTGGAAAACGTACGTTTGCAGCAGAACCAATCTACATGACTGTGTGACTTCTTCATCTTTTCATACACTTCATAAATACTTATTAACACCTCTTATGTGTCGCACATTATGGAAAATACTAGGTATACAATGGTGAACAACACAGTCATGGTCATGGAGTAGGAAAGACAGTCGAATGAACAGATGATAGAGTTATGAAGAAATCTCACTGGGTACCATGTTAGAGAACCTACTGAAAAGGGTATTCTACTCACAGTAGACAGGGAAAGACTCTCTGAGGTGGGGACATTTGAGAGCTGAAGAATGAAAAGGTACAAGCAGAGGGAATATTCAGAAATTTGCAAAAGTTCTGCAGCAGGAAAGAACTTGTTGAGTCTTAGTGTCTGAAAGAAGCAAGTGTAACTGGAGCACAGCGGGCAAGGAGAGAAGACCACAATAAGAAGGGAGATGTGGGGAGGGGACCAGAACTTGGAGGATATTATGGGCCACAGCAAGGAGACTGGATTTTATTTTGCCCATGTGTTGAGGCAAAAAAGTGAATGACTACACTGATCTACCGTCGCTGTTTTCCAGACAGATCAAACAGAAGAACAAGAAGACAAGACAACTGAAAGGGCCACCAAGAGACTGGTGTACCCTGAGGCCTTGACTAGTTTAAGAAGTAATAAATCCAGGCTGACCTAGAAGAGACCAGAGGCTTCAGTGAGGCCCCAGAGCAGGAGTGGTAATGGAAATAAAGTAAAATAGCAGGAAGGGTTGAACATTTTGGTGTTAGACAAGCATATCTGAACTTAAGGCCTCAGAAATAGGACCGTTCTGGCAGACGAAAAGTCAAAGGTTTTTCTCTGCTTATGAGCAGTGGGAGCAGAGTATGGATGTAGGATGCTAAAGTCAAAGAAGTCAAGATTTTTTTAAAAAGTAACAGCTGTGATGGCAGTAGTGGGGGTGGACTCTTTTTTGTTACTCATAATGATAATCACTACCATCTATTTAACAGTGTATATATGCCAAATACTGTGCTAAGTACTTCATATGCTTACCTCATTTTATTTTGTGAAAACTTACTATTGTGTCTATTTTACAAATAAAGAATCTGAAGGATTGAAAGGTTAAATTGGTTAAAGCCACCCAGCTGGTAACAGACTGCACAGGGATACAAACTCCATTCTTTTTTTTTTTTTTTTTTTTTTTTTTTTTTTTTTT
>NW_007727164.1:393193-399977 GCF_000696425.1 Galeopterus variegatus | reverse complement strand
CGGGAGCGCCGCCGTGCTTCCCAAGCGGCACACTGTAGCAGTGCGCCACCGGGCCGGCCCCCAAACTCCATTCTGACTGACTCCAAAGCTCACTCTGGCCCGGGATGGTAGGACAGGTTGTGCTCACGTTGCTGAAGCAAGCAAGGATCGCAATGCAAGCTGAGAAACAAACCCTCAAAAAGTGAGAGGAAATAGTCAGACAACAGTAAAAAGGAGAGGTAGAGGGTGACAAAACCAGACAGCATGAACCATCAATAGTGAAAGGCTTTTGTATGAGGGGAGTCCACGAACAAAGCAACAGAGAACTAAGAGAGTGTGGGTGACAGCTCGGGGCCCCATGGTGTGAGGGATTTGGTGAAATAAGCAGCCTTCACCTACAGGAAGCTGCGATCTCAGATAAGAGCCAGGTTTCAGCTGAGGCAAGAAGGAAAAGGGGGTGTTCTTGGAAAATGTTTAGGAAGTCCAGTTGCTAATTTACAATGTGACAGACTAGAATGGTGATTAAGAGCACAGAATCTGGAGTCAGACTGCCCAGATTTGAGTTCTGGCTCAACCACTTACTAACAAATTATTTACCTCTTTGTGCATCAGTTTCCCTATCTGTTAAATGGAGGTGATGAAAATGGTCCCTGCCTCATAGGTTTGTTAAGACTAAATGAATTAATATTTGTAAGATGATTAGATAACATTTGGCACTTAGTAAGTTCATTTAAGTGTTTTATTGAAAATCAACTAAATAAAAGAGGGGGCAATGGAAAGTGTTAAGAGAGGTGAGAAAGGACAGGAAGTACAGAAGACGTATTTCTGGATGAGCATGCAAGTAGAGGCAGAGGATGAAACCAAGGTTCTGATGGTCTTCAGTGCTGCAGGAGTGTGATTGCAGACATCATGGTTAAGGAGAGAAGCTGGTCTTTGCTTAGCTCTAAGTTGTTCTGATGTTTCTGAAGAAATCACAGGAGAAGGGTCAGCAGGAAAAGAGCAGCCAAAGATACAGAAACTGGAAATATTCCCCACAAGGAGCAGAAAACAAAGGGTGTATTCTCTCTTTCTTTTGGAGGAAATGACAGATAAAATAAGAGAATGCATAATATTCAAATGAAAATCCTAAAAACCTTTCATTTTTCCTTTTATGAGATAAAGGAACTTAGAATCTTTTATCATCCTAACCAAGGGCACTTTCTCATTTTAAAAAAAGATTTGCAAGAGCTAGTGTAATTCCGGCAGGCTAAATTTTTAGCAGTCTCTCAATCTAATAACCGTCTTAACAAAATTACATTTAGCTAAAAAAAAAAAATGAGCAAAATCATATATCCATTTCTATGCAAAAAGCTTTTCATTGTACTTTCATCATTGTAAAATGTGGGGAAATGCCACACAAATGGAAAATTTTTAATATCTTCTTAATTCTGTGAACTACGGGGTAATGCTAAGAAAGGAGAAGGTCCTGTTTTATTCTGGAAAAACGATCACTCAAGGTTAAGGTAGGAACCTGAGACGCAGAGCCTCTGTTGCCATACACCTTACCTGCTCCTTCAAACAGCTACCACCATAAACCCACATGCAAATGGGGTGCAAAAATGAGCCTGGTCTCCAGCCCACCAGCACATACCAAAAATAACTGTTAGTAGCAGCATATCTGGGTGTACAATTTGAGTACAGATAGTGTAGGGGAAGAGAAATATCTTTTTCTCACCCATCCTACGTTCATGGCTGAGAACTCTATAACAAAAGACATTAACAAGAGAAAAGCATACAAATTTATTTAATATAAAATTTTATGTGACATGGAAGTCTTTATAAGGAAATGAAGACCCAGAGAAACAGGTAAACCTGTGTATTTCTTATACGAGGTTTGAAGAAATGAATGGTTGTGGAGAACTATGATTGGATAAAAATGTATGATCTAATGGTAATAAACTGGGAGACACTTAGCAAGGCCTGTTTGTTCAGATTCTTCTCTATGACCCTGTGTCTTCAAAACTAAGAACATTCCTTTCCTCTGGGTAGAGGAAGGGCACCTATTGAATGAGGGTCTTAAGACCTGCTTCACAGGGAAAGGCTAGGAGGTCAGAGAATGATCTTCTGGCTTCTGCTGTTTTCTCAAATTCCTTCAGCTTAAAATATTTGGTCCTGAACCCCATCAATGGTAAAAGTTCACTAATTCTGATTCTACTAGTTCAAATGTACAATAATTTTCTTCAATTTTACACACTAAAAATTCTAAATTACTCTTTATCCTGACAATTTTCAGTAATGAGCTCATATAGTAGTGTCTGAAATTCATTCCTTTTTCATAACAACTATGTAATACTTTAAGAGTTTATTTTTTTAACTTATAAATCTAAAAACTCTCAATGAAAATCACATGTCAGACTTTTCACTTTACAGATATTCCTGCTTTCTATTAAGTCAGACTATCTCTGCCTCCTTTATTTTGAACAAACAAGATTTTAATATTTCTGTGTATATACATATGTATACACACACACACACACACACACACACACACACACACACACAGAGCTTATTGCAAAGATTTTAGAAACACAGTCTCCTGGTCATCTGAAAGTTAGAATATATCATTTGAACACATATTTTCTAAAATATGACACAAAAACAAATATTAAATTATTTTACTAATCTGTTAGACTAATGTAGTACTAAACCTGAGACATTCTTTAAACATAAATCTGAAGAAATAAAATATTGACAAAAATTCCACATATTGAACATTCTATCTGAACACAATGTAAATGGAGGCTCCAACTAAACTTCGATGCCTGACATCATAAGCCCTCAATAATTAATAAGTACATGTTGCTTCCTGAGTGGATAAATAAAAGTTTTCCATATATATTTGAATATTTATATTTCTTATAAAGGTACATTAAAAACTGTAATCAAAAACAGTGCAATATACACATTAAAGGTTAAAAGCAAGTATAACAAACAGTGATTGCATGGGGGAATAGAATGCTGTTCTCCCTCCAATATTCATTTTTTGTAACATTTTGTTGAAGTTTTTGGAAAAAACAAATATTTTTAAGCAACAGTACCTAATACCTCTGAGATGAAAAAAGGAATTACAGGAGCAGTGGCCCTTGCTAAAATGACAAACCAACATTTTTGGTTTCATATTCATATTAAAAATGGTGAGATTTCACATTCCTCAGCACATAATTGACCTTTCATCAACACTGGAAAATGCCTTTGTAAGAATAATTGTAAAGAATGGACGGAATTCTCAATGTTGCAAGCACCCATGAATTATTTAAAAGAACAATGAATGAATGACTAATTAGAAATATTTCTTGAGCACAGAGATATTTTTATTACAAAAGAAAAGATCTAAGTCTAGCATTTTCTCCAGAGAAGTCAGGAAAAACAAGTTAAGTTTCTTAACTATAAGTACCAGTTCCCAAATGATGTGCCATCAAAACTATTAGAGTTGCCTTCTCTTTGTCCAACTAAAATTTTAAGTCCTCCTTGACTTGTAAATATTGTTTATTTGTTTGCATCTTTGTTTACACATACTTTACTCCACCCTATCTCCGAAAATAAGATTTGAGATGACTCCAAAGAGTGTACCTATAACAAGATAAACACATTTAAAATAAGGAAAATGAGACAAGGAGAAACTAAAACTAGAAAGATAAGATGAAGCTAGGTATGAAGTAAGCACATGAAAAAGAATGACATTATGTCCTATATTCTAAATTGAAGTAAGTCATAAAAGAAGTTCTGAATTTTCAGGCAACTAATTCTTTTCTTTTCTTTCTTTTTTTTTTTTTTTGGTAGCTGGCCATTAAGGGGATCTGAACCCTTGACTTTGGTGTTACCAGCACCACACTCGCCCAAATGAACAGGCAGTCAATTCATTAAATATTCAACATTCATGAGGCAGAAAACCAATTTGTTCAAGGGAAATAGTCCTAATATTGAGATTAAAAAAGAAATTTTTCTAATCAGCTCTTATGTTATTTAATAACGTAATCAACAACATTTTTTTAAAATACTTAAAACAGAGAATTTCTATAAACCTGTTTCTTGTAAAATCATCAATATAAGCCAAAAGAATTATGGTAAAAGCTATTCTGTCATATTGGTTCTACAAAGACTTATGTGATTTTGTCTAAGTATGTTTACAGTTCTCTGATGGTCTGGCTTAGAAATGTATTTCTCAGTAAGAGGAATAGATGCTATTAAAACAAACAGAAAAGGAAAGTAGAAAAGTGCTGTGATAGACCGGTTCCCGCTCACTGGCTGAGCGAGGCGCGGGAGCAACACCGAGGGTTGCGATCCCGTTGCCGGTCCTGGTCCGGTACGGGGGCGACACTGAGGGTTGCAATCCGTTGCCGGACACGGAAAAAGACAAAAAAAAAAAAAAAGAAAAGTGCTGTGATAGACGTACCTAGTAAAGACGTAAGAGCCAAAATATTTTCTCCATAAAAGTCTTTCATATCCTTTGGCGGATTTATTCCTACACCTTCTTAATTTTTGTTGCTATTATAAATGATATATTTTAGAAAATTAGATATTTTTTATATATTGATCTTGTATCTAGCAACCTTGCTAAAGACCATAATTAGTTTTAATAATTTTTCTGTTTTGTTTTTGAAACTTCTATCATTTGTTTTTCTTTGTGAAGTCAGAGGGAAAAGTTTCCTCATACTCTCTATTAACCAGAAATCTCTTATTCAATATGCCACTCTCTGATCACAACTTCTAATTCTTCCAACTTTCTCATTCCTATACTTCTACTAACCCTAATCTTCAGTCCTATTACTCCATTCTTCTTCCAAGTATTAGCTCCAGATTTTACTGCCTTCTGTAATGTACACTTAATAATGCATCACATCAAACTCTCAACCACTGCCATGCCTTTTCCCTTGTCCTTTTACCACATCTGCCATATAAAGACTCCAGTATGGATTAATTCAGTATCCCCTCTCCACTTCCACACCTTTGATCTTAGAACAGTACTTGAGAAAATCACAAATTAGTACCTTTAAAATTTTTTGAATTCTTATCCCAAATGCTTCTTAAGCACCACTCTGCAACCTCATTACATGTTGCTTATTTGATTTTTCCCCTTCCATTTCCCTTGGTCACTATTCCAAACTTTCACCGTTTTCCTCAAGCCCATATCTCACTTTCACTGCTCCCTTTAGTATATGAGTCTCATTTTACTGATATCCTTAGATTTGCAATTTATACTCCAGTAAAACTAAACTATTCATGGGTCCTTAAATATGCCTTGATTTCTTTGAATACGCTGTTCCTTCTGCCTGGAGTGGCCTCCTCCAGTTTGTCCAACCAGAAAACCTTTACCTATCCTTCGTACCTCAGTTCAAGTGCTAATTCCCCTATGAAACCTTCTTCACTCCACACCCCTACTATGTGCCCACTATACTCTGTATCTGACTCTAGTTACAGAAATTATTGTGTTGCATTGTAATTGCTTGGCTGTTTGTTTCTGCCCAAGACTATAAGCTCCTTAGAGGACAAGGAACATTTTTTTCAGTTTTCTATCCCAAGTACCGAGTTGGCACTGGCTAACTGCATGCTGATGGAATTAATTCTTCCTACTAAAGTATAATTCCTTGGGCCCAACATTATGTAGAAGAAATAAATTTAGAGGACATAAAATTTATAAAAAGTTTACCTAAGATAAATGTGGCTATCTCACCAATAACATCAATAGTGAATTTTACATTTGCAACCCAATTGAAATGCTCTTACATAAAATACATTTCAAGTACACAACAGAAATCTTTTCTTAAAACTAAACAGCTCTACTTCTGATCCACCTGGATAAATAATAAACTTAACAAACTTAAACCATATATTGCACAGTAAAATTGACACCGCAATAAATGTCATTCTCTTTCAACAATTAATATGTATGATGATCAAGCCCTAAAAAAAACTGAAATTCACAAAATATTTATCACCATTATCTTAAGAACACAAAAGAAAAACTTACCAACAATGAAACTTGATCCTCAGTCCCCACCTCTCCCCCCAACTACAGGTGCACTTTTGAACGGACAATTATTAACTGCGTAGAGGCAATATAAAAGTATGTCCCAAAAGATCACATACAACCTGATATACTTTTTATTACATTTAAGACAACTAAAATAAAAATGCACATAATTTGGGAGAATAAAAGGGTACTTCAAAAAGTTCATGGAAAAATAGAATTGAACAATAATACAAATCTTTCCATGAAGTTTTTGAAGTACCCTTACAATAAACACTGACTTCAGCAATGATGGTTAACTTACATGGATGAAAGCCAAGGGATTAGTGAAGAGGACAATATGATTAGATTACTACCAAAGTCCTAGCTTTTGTTTTGGGTGGTGGATTCCAAGGTTATCATTACATTATTTTTTACAAGATAGATATGAAGGGAGGGAAGGAGAGAGGGGGGAGGAAAAGAAGAAGAGAGAAAGGGAGAAAGAAAGAAAAGAAAAGGGAAAATAAGACAGAAAAAAAAAAGATAGATAAAAGTGGACAAGCATGAACCAATGATGAGTGTGTTAGGAACCAAGGATTATTGAACCTGAAATGAGACGACATGAAATGAAATGAAAATAAAAACTGCTCACAGGGCCGGCCCGTGGCTCACTTGGGAGAGTGCGGTGCTGATAACACCAAGGCCACGGGTTCGGATCCTATATAGGGATGGCCGGTTTGCTCACTGGCTGAGCGTGGTGCTGACAACGCCAAGCCAAGGGTTGAGATCCCCTTACCGGTCATCTTTTAAAAAAAAAAA
>NW_007727164.1:390866-392935 GCF_000696425.1 Galeopterus variegatus | reverse complement strand
GCCTGTGGCTCACTCGGTAGAGTGCGGTGCTGATAGCACCAAGGCCGCGGGTTCGGATCCTATATAGGGATGGCCGGTTTGCTCACTGGCTGAGCGTGGTGCTGACAACGCCAAGCCAAGGGTTGAGATCCCCTTACCGGTCATCTTTTAAAAAAAAAAAGCTGCTCACAGCTAATGCCCAACCTATGATCTCTGAATCAAACTCAAAAGTCACTTCTCTAGGTTATGTTTTCTTCTGCTTCTAGTTCCCTGACACTTTCAATTATACTGCACAAGGCAGCATTTTCTCCAATAAACGTGAGGCCTTCTATGACCACCAATGGACCTTCTGCTCAGAGTAGTACCTAAAATGAGTGTGGGGAAGCACAAATGGAAATGCTGCTGATTCATCTACTGGCTGTCTGGAATGGGAAGGACAATTCCCACAAGCCTCTGAATAGGAAATTGGTGATTCTTATTCATTCAATACTTACTAAGTGCCAGCTATGTCAAATGTCATAATAAGCACTGGGATCCTTCAGACTTATGATTGGGACAGTCCTAACAAATACATTAATCCAGGCCATCACCTTCCAGAAAGCCCCAGAATCAACATATTCCTTGGGTCCAAGAATCAAAATAACTTTTCAGGCCCTTTATTTAGCCATGTACTTATGTAAGTAAACACCAAAGCAGCTTACTTACGAAGTGAGGTTGTTCCAGCTCCCAAAAATTAAAAGATGTCAAATCTCTACTACAAAAATTGAAAGAAAGATAAAGATGGTGACGGGTCTGGAGCGGCCGTGCCAGGAGACAGTGCGACCCTGAGAAGTGTACGCTGTGATACCAGAGTACTATTTGCATTTCCAAGAGCAACAAAAAACGAATAAATCTTTGAACAACTAACCTACAATGACGAAAAAGCAACTACAGATTCGAGGTTTTTGGGCCGTCACAAAAGAAGATTCCTGAGAGCGCCCAAGCCACGCTGCGGGGTCGAGCGAGCAGCCCGAGACAACAAAGGCCAAGTAAGTCAGCAGAGACGACACAGAAACGGAGTGGAAGGCGCCGGACCAGCCCAACTCTGCAAGCTCTGTGAGTCACCCCCAGTCCAGCCCCACTTGCAGGGAAAGCCCATCTGGCTTCCACCCGCCTGGCTCCCACCTGCCTAGCTCCCGCCTACCACACCAGGCTAGGCCACTGCAACAGCACTGCCTGCATTTTCTCGGGTGGGGGGCCTCACTGAGACGGGCCACTTGCATACCTCGACACAGGGCCCCCCCCGGGGCCTGTGGACTGGCCTACAATTCCACTCCCCCCGCGGATCTCTGACGGGGCTGGTGGTGGGGGGAGCCCCCGGCCAGCGTCGGGAGGGCAGGGAAGAGGAGCCCGCCCAGACTGTCACTCCACCACACCCTGGGCTTCAGCCCCAGGTAAACTCCCTGTTTCCGGGAGGCAGATACCATCTCTGTGGCCCTCAGTTTGGAAGAACCCCAGGAGCACTCTGGAGCTGGATTGAAGTTGCCAGAGAGCACTCCCGGAGGGCGCCTGGGTCGACCCGTGCTGGGGGGATTCAAAGAGGAACTGTGTGCTCTGGGTCTCTCCCCCGAGGAGCTCACACCCTGGAGTTGGAGATAACTTTACTACACAGATAGCCGCAGCACCGGGAGGAAAGTGAGAGATCCAGAGGAGGCCTTATCCGGGGCCACAAGAGCACTCAAAGTGTCCCCACAAGACAACTGAAACTCCTCCTGGGCAGGGCAGGGCACAGCTTTGATGTCCCGGGTGATACACGAGGATTGTAGAAGACACGCCTCAGCCCTGTACTGAGCGCACAGAGTGGGGAGGGGTCCGGCAAAAGGAGGCAGAGTCTCGGAAAAAAAAAAAAATTACACACCCTGCGGGCCCCCTTTGCAAGGCTCAACAGCCCCACCTAGTGCACACAGAGTGGGAAAATGCCCAGATAGCAAGGTGCAAAACACACATACATTGTGGGACTAGCAGAGTGGAATTCAGCAGCCTAGTAGAGTTTAAGCTGACCAGAGAGGAGGCACCCCACAGAAGTCCAAGACCCGAGTGAAACTCCCTGC
>NW_007727164.1:386919-390176 GCF_000696425.1 Galeopterus variegatus | reverse complement strand
GATGAAGTCATACTGTCCCTGTTTGCAGATGACATGATCCTATATATCGAACAGCCCAAATCATCTATTAAAAAACTCTTAGAGGTGATAAAAGAGTTCAGCACAGTAGCAGGATATAAAATCAACACACAAAAATCAGTAGCATTTCTTTTCACCAATAGTGAACAAGCAGAAAGAGAAATAAGAAAGCCTGCCCATTTACAATAGCCACCAAAAAAATAAAATACTTAGGAATTGAACTAACTAAGGATGTGAAAAATCTCTATAACGAGAACTATAAACCACTCCTGAGAGAAATTAGAGAGGATACAAGAAGATGGAAAGACATCCCATGCTCCTGGATTGGAAGAATCAATATAGTGAAAATGACTATACTACCCAAAGTAATATACAAATTCAATGCAATCCCCATCAAAATTCCAATGACATTTCTCTCAGAAATGGAAAGAACTATACAAACATTTATTTGGAATAACAAAGACCATGAATAGCCAAAGCAATGCTGAGCAAAAATAATAAAGCTGGAGGCATTACTCTACCTGACTTTAAACTATACTACAAAGCTATAATAACCAAAACAGCATGGTACTGGTATAAAATCAGAGACACTGATCAATGGAATAGAATAGAGCACCCAGAAATCAACCCATGCACTTACTGCCACTTGATCTCTGACAAAGGCACCAAGCCTATACATTGGGGTCGGGACTGCCTCTTCAGGAAAGGGTGCTGGGATAACTGGATATCCATATGCAGAAGATTGAAACAGTTAAGTTTTGCATATTACATAAGAGGAGAGGCTTTGAACATTCTTGCCACAAAGAAATGATAAATGCATAAGACAATGAATACACTAAGTTCCCTGACCTGATCAGTATATAACATACATATGTATCAAAATATCAGACTGTACCCCATAAATTTGTACAATTACAATGTATCCATAAAAATAAATATTTTTTAAAAAATACAAAATAAAAAAAGATACCCTGGAAAAGTATTCACACCCTGGGCCATATGAAGTTTCAACACTGGGGTATGAATGCGTTACCAGCGATGAGCAAGTTAGCCACTGAGCAGGACTAGACACGGCGGGAACCTCTCACCAGGGGATGTGGAACACCCCAAGGGAGTTGGAATTAGGGAGGATTTGGGCGGAGAAGGACGGCAGGCGCTGCTGATGGAGATGAAAGTCAGGAAGTCGAGGCCGGGAGGGCATCCCGAACATGCTGGGCACCACGCAGCCTCACGTGCATGCGCCCCGGCCTGCTCTCGCACATAAAGGAGAGCTACCACAGAATCAACCCTGAATATTTTTGCAATCAAGTATGCTGAAGAACGAGGTTATTATGCTAGACAAAAAAAGTTTTTTTAAAAATTAAAAAAAATCTTAAATATAATTATGAATGATGTTCAAAATGAGATCTAGTAAGCGCCCCCTGACCCAGGCTGCCACCCCAACTTGAATTCATGCAAGTTTGCTATGTTCTAGGGAGAGGACTATACCCTAAAGGGTAAGAGGCATGCTTACCTTGAACGTTATCATATCATACCAATTCTTCTACCCAATAGGTAATACAACTTTTTTTCCAAAAACTATTATAAAAACTGATCCTATATTAGGCACCTCCCACAAAAATCTTAAGACTGAAAAAAAAAAAAAAACAATGAATCACCACAATTCAGTAAACTCCAGAAATTAAGAATAATGTTTACATTTTAAAAAGCTAACCATTTGGCTATTTAAAAAAAAAAAAAAAACAACTTCAAAATAACTCCTAGATTGAAGAGGAAATAAAAGCTGGAATTATACACTATTTGGAAAATAGTGACAATTCCAATACTACATATAAAAACTTATGAGCTGTGGCAAGATCTGCACTTGGAGGAAAATACATAATGTTAAATGCTTTTGCTATTAAGGAGGACAAAAGGAAAATAAATGAACTGAGAATTAACTCAAAAGGGTAGAAAGAGGGCAAAAAACCAAGGAGAGAAAAGGAATAGACAAAATGAATTTGTAGAATTAAAATACAGGGAAAGAAGGAAATAGATAAGGAATTAGCTCTTTGAAAAGATTTTAAAATTAAATCTCATTTTAAAAGGGGAGGAAAACACAAATGTCATTAGGACTGAGAAGGCTTTGACTGTAAACATAAATAAGCTTTTACATTTTTTTAAATTATGCTTTTTAATTGACACAATAATTATACATATTTATGGGGTATGATATATTTGGATACATGTAAACTGTGTAAAGATCAAATCAAGGTAATTAGCATATCCATCTCCTCAAATATTTGTCATTTCTTTGTAAAGAAATACCACATGTTCTCACTTATTTGTGGGAGCTAAAAATAAATAAATTAATTCACTTACATACACACACACACACACACACACACACACACAAAACCGGGGGGGAGAGGAAGATATAACAACTACAATTTTTTTTTTTTTGAAGTTCCTACAACAAGCAAATGGAAAGGACATGTTTGGGTGGGAGGGGGGAGAGGGAGGAGGGAGGGAGGTTTCGGTGATGGGACATAATAATCAACTACATTGTATATTGACAAAATTTAAAAATTTTTTTAAAAATTGAAAGAAAAATTTCTTCTTCAGCAGATGAGATTTCATATGACTATGTTGCTGTGTGTTTTACCTGCTATTTCCAAAAGTGTGTTTATGTGATCCCCTTCGGCCAGCTTCACAAATCCAACCTGATCCCCAAAAGTACTGATCCCTTGAAAGGGCAAAGTCAAATGTTTTCCTTGAAGGATTTCTTCTATGAAGGCTTTTAATTCCAAAAGAGCATCAATACCACTGTTAAGAGATAATATATTACTCAGTAACATATTAAGTAATAACATATACAAAACCAAATAAGGAACAAAGTAAACAGTTTTGAAAAGATAAATTAATCGTGATATTTGTGCTAATCATTTTAAAGCTCAAACACCTTCCAAGCCTAATCTCTCTGATTAAAAATATTAATTTTAGGGCCGGCCCGGTGGCGCACTGGATAAGTGCGCCGCTTGGGAAGCGTGGCGGCGCTCCCGCCGAGGGTTCGGATCCCACATACGGACCGGTTCCCGCTCACTGGCTGAGCGAGGCGCGGGAGCAACACTGAGGGTTGCGATCCGTTGCCGGACACGGAAAAAGACAAAAAAAAAAAAAGATTTAATTCACTTCTGCTATAGTTATTTGTTTAAAATTAATATTTTTTTTTTTTTTTTTTTTTTTTTTTTTTTTTCCGG
>NW_007727164.1:353592-386679 GCF_000696425.1 Galeopterus variegatus | reverse complement strand
CCGGAAAAAAAAAAAAAAAAAAAAAAAAAAAAAAAAATATTAATTTTAAACAAATAACTATAGCAGAAGTGAATTAAATCTTTTTTTTTTTTTGTCTTTTTCCGTGTCCGGCAACGGATCGCAACCCTCAGTGTCGCCCCCGTACCGGACCGGGACCGGCAACGGGATCGCAACCCTCGGTGTTGCTCCCGCGCCTCGCTCAGCCAGTGAGCGGGAACTGGTCCGTATGTGGGATCCGAACCCTCGGCGGGAGCGCCGCCACGCTTCCCAAGCGGCGCACTATCGCAGTGCGCCACTGGGCCGGCCCAGAAGTGAATTAAATCTTTACCTAATTATAAATGTTATAAAAGACATGAAAGTAAATATTATTTTATAGTTCACCAAGAAAATTTTAAGCAAGAAAATATTGCATGGACAACTCAAAAAAATTTACAGATAATATATCCCCAAAACATGGCACCTACAAGAGCTTATACTAGATTACGTGGAAAGTTCTAGATTCTTGATAAAAGTACTAACATTTATACAGTATTTCCTATATGTAAGGCAATCTACTAAAACTTAATATACATTATCCCTTAAAATATACTAGTCTCTATAACAAGATCATTTACCGTACTTGGATTCAAACAGAATACAAGATTAATTTTATTCCCCAACTGCAGCTATGTAAGTTTATTTTAGCTGTTTAGCCTATGCGATTGTGGGGCTGTTCTGGGCTTCAAATGCTTTATTTTTATTTATCAAAATAAATGTTTCCTATATTATTGAATTAGATATTACCAGATTTTGAATATTTTAAAATCCAATTTGAAATATTAAAATCAATTATTTCCATCTTGAAGAGAGAATTTTGGTATAGATACTTCATTATCAGAAAAAACTTAAAATCTCACTAGAGGGCAGCAATTACTTAAAAAAGAAATAAGCACATCCTTACAGTATGGAGAGGGCTTTAAAACACCCTTGTGGCAAACCACGATTAATTTAAATTATCTCGATCAATGATTTGTTCACCACTCAAATGTGTGAAAAAACAATATTTCTGTATTTTTCTATATCTCTCATATTTCTAAATTAGCCTTCATGGAAAGATTTAAACTGATTTTTATCCATGAATTCCATATTCATTCTCATTTCTTTGTCATAACATAATGTACTTTAGAATAGCTTTGTAAATATAAACGTTTCTCATTGTACCTCCAAATCCACATGTCACATTCAATCTCTCCTAACCGTATTTATGTTCATCCAAAAAAGACAGTGTACATGCTTTCAATTCAATACTGTCCTTCACTGTGTGCTGTGAGTTAGCGCATGTGATAACAAAACAGCCATTTCCGGCTCATCAATCTTAAATTGGGGGAATTCAAGATACTTATCTTAAATAAAACTATATGATAAAGCATGTCATGAGAAAGGTTAAGACTTTTCAGATAGTGAGTTCTATATACTATTTTTCTTTAAAAAAAATACATTATCTAAATTCAGTCCAGTTTTTCATTTCACTAGAAGTATAAATCAATAAATTTGTCCTAATGAGATGTCACGATTCACAGAGTGAGAAGGAATCATAGTGTCTATTGAGAAGTATTAACTTTCAGATGCTTTTAAATAGAATATCTTTTCTAGAGTGGTTTATAGAAAAACTTCTTCACAGTAAAATAAGTAAAAAGTATATACAAATAAGGAACAGAATTATGAAACTGGAGTTCAGACCCAAAGGTTGTATTTCAAATAAGACAGGACAGCTGTCTTCTCAAATCAGCAGCTGAGTTTGGCCTAATATATTTCTACCCTTTCTTCTACACTGTAAGAATACAAATGACCTTAGGCGGTATCTACCTAAAAAAAATTCACAACTTCAAAAAAAGGTCTCTGAACATTCCATATCCAATCCATTCATGAATACTTTATTAAATACCTAAAACATGACAGTAGACTTTGAAAAAAAAGAATAAATATAGGGAAAGAAACTGACAGTCCATTCATCATGCATATTCATGGGGTACAAAATTGACCATCACCACCTGTGCCCAAGATGTGATGACCAGATCAATACTATCAGAATGCCCACTACCAAAAATTATGATTATTCCCCGTGTCCCCCACCAAAAAATAAAATATGTAAGTAAAAAAAAATTATAATCTAGATGTCTAGCATATTATATAGTACAGATAAAAGATTACAGACTTTTAAAAAATCTTTCATATAAACAATGTTGTCCCAGAAAATGCAATCAATTTCATTCTCATTATATAGCTACCCAAAGTGAGGCCACAAATTGAATTTTATCATCACTTAGAGAGTTGACACCTCTGCTCCTCCAGAATGTAAGAGGGCTTCATTCAATCAGTTTAAGGCTTTAAGAGAACTGAGGTCCCCTCAAAAAGAAGGAACTCTACCTCCAGAATGCCTTTGGACTTGAGACTACAATATCAGGTCTTCCCTGGGTCTCCAGCCTGCCAGACTGCCCTGCAGATTTCAGACTTGCCAAACTCCACAATCATATGAGCCAACTCCTTAAAATAAATATCTCTATATACATATATATATATATATATATATATATATATATGTCTACACAGATAGATAGATAGATATCTACATAGATACACATCCTCTTGATTGTTTCTCTGAAGAATACTAATACACCATTGTAGCACACATGGGACACTACTCCTCTCCCTCAGCCTTTCACCTTCTTGTGTCACATCTTCTTTGGCTTCTCTTCTTTCAAGAGCACCAGAGCACTTATTTTTTTCTTCTAACTAGCAAAATGATCAGCCAAAGTGAGTCAAGTAAAATCTCTGCTCCTCTCTGCCCTTGCAGGGTGTTCAAGGCTATTCTTGGGTAGATCAGCTTGGGACAGATCAGAAGACTGATCTCTAAGGACATGAGGTTCACTGCTTAAAAGACACAACTACAATAATCATAATATGGCTGGATATTTTTAGTTATTAATTCATTTTATTTTCTCCCTTTTACTTCACCTTTTCCTCACCCTCTTCCCAATTCAAGCCTTTTTTTTCATTCACTCAGGAGACACATATGTCAGGGTAGAAAAGAAAAGTAACCTGCAACTCATTCTGGCTTTTCCAAAGAGCCTAAGCTTGAGTTTAACACAGGAAGTAAGAAGGAAAGGGAGAATTCTAAGTGCAGAGTGTCCCAGAGAACCGAAGGAAGAGCAAGGTTTCTCTGTTGCAGATTGGAAAGCAGTAATCCACGATTTATATTCAACCGTTATGGTACAGTCCTGGAACAGGGGTGGGGTGATGTACAGAGACAATAAGAATGCAACTGAAATTGTCCACTGACCTAGTAAAATGGCAGTTCTAATACCTAATAATATCAAGTGCATGCTACATGCCAGGCCCTATACTAAGAGCTCTTGCTTGTATTGGTACTATTACCTTCTCCATTTCTGTGAAAATAAATGATTTGCCCAAAGTCAGGCAGCTAATAAGAGGTAGTTGTGGCATGGTTCCAGAATGTTTACCTAGAATCCTAATCTAAACGGTCAGACTCCAGAATACTTACATAATTAACATGGGCAAAACAAGTTCATCACCAAGGGCTACCATTTGATAACAATAATAGAGTAAAAAAATCTAGATTAAGAATATTTACATAGTTAATTCTGCATTGACTATTAGTTGGAATAAATTATAATTACTTCTTTAGAATTTCAATGCCTCTTTGGGCTCCGCTATGTTTAATCATATTAAAGTAATAATTTGAAAAATAATATTAAAGATAGACTCATGACTCACATGTTTATTTCACCTTCATTTAACAGCTGCATCACTAGCAGGGTAATATGAAAAGAGCCATCACCAACCATTGTTTTGGCCAGTCGCTTATCTTGTTGTATTATTGCATTTTGCAGGATCTTAATTCCTCCTGTAATCTAATCACACACACACACACACACACACACAAAAGAGATTAGGATAGCAAATTTTTTGAAAGTGAATCAAGAAAAAAATAAGCAACAACCAAAATTAGAACAATGTCGAGATTCTTAAGTCAAACAAATGCTTAATTGTCTACTTGTTCTCAAATATCCTAGATAGTTGACCTGGATGGATTAATAAGATGTATAAGTTTTAAAAATCATACAATGCTTGTCCATCTTAAGAGGATTGAACCTAATGCCTTTATTTTGATCAGATAATTTGTTGTATGGAAACACTTTCAATGGCAATACATCTCTTCAGAAATTTGTCCTCAGAATACACAATATGACTCAATAATTATGACCTTTTCTAAGAAAAAAACTTTACTTTTGCCACAGAAAAGTCAAATCAGCAGACAACATTCCATTTCTGTTTGAAGTAATATTTATTTGTCCCCAAGTGAAAGTGTCTGAAACTCGTTTCTGATGGCCTTTTAAGACTGTCTGGAACAGCAATAATTTCAATAGGAATGACTACTGTCATTTTTCTAGAAGTGTGAGGGGCATAACCATGAAGATAAAATTGCAAAGAAGTCCAGACTCATATGTTAGAAAAACAGTTACCATCCACGTCCAGGTGAAGTCCCCACAGAACTGGTCACTCATCTGCCTTCCCCTCTCAGTACCCACTCCTCCAAAACCAGGAGAGGAATGATGCATCCTCCCTCCTCCACTTCAACTCAGATCCAATTCTAGTCGACTTCTAAATGTGAATGCATTGGAAAGGAGTTTGGATATGAAATAGCAAACCCAGAGAAAGATAGCACATAGGAGTCCTAGGGAGTAGACACCCTGAGGCAGCAGAATCAGTAAGAGAGAAAATGAAAGCAAAGGGACCTGGGAGTAGAAGCAGAATCCATAAAAAAGCAGAGATAAGAAAAAACTGACTCATGAACATCGCAGACTGTTGTGATACTAGAGTAGCTGTTTTATCCTGAACGATGTTCTCATTATCTGTGGAATGTGATTGGGCAAATCATGAGACGCAGTCCTGGGATCTGACTTCCCATTGACAAAGACTCTCTCCTTTGACCAAAACTTTAATCAGGTTCCTCTAAGTCTGCTTCACTAGGAGCAACCTTGGGCTTCTCTCTCTGTCCTTGTAGAACCCAGTTTGAGCAAGAATCCTGCTAAGTCAGTTTAGAGAAAAACCTTACCCCTGGTATCTGACCACCCTCAATATCTTATAAATCTTATCACTGGTGGCCCGCCTTCAGCAATAATCTTAACAAGTCAGTTTAGTCAGAAACCCTTAACCCTGATATTTTAGTAATTTTCCATCCACTGACCTCCACACTGCTCCTCAGTTATAAATCCCCACTTGTCCTTGCAGGAGTCAGAGTTCAATCCAATCTCTCTTCCCCTCTGTGAGCCTCTGTTGTAGTTGTCCCTGTACCTACTGCCATGGCCTTCCGTGAATAAAGTCTGCCTACCATCTTTAACAAGTGTCATGAATAATTTTTCTTTAGCACCATGTATCTTTACAATAAATCCACAACACCCAAAATAACCTCAGCATTTCTCTACTCCTTGCATTCTAAACGAAACTAACAAGGCAAATAGTGTTTTTCCAGTAGGAAGTTACACAATAACACCTAACATAACATTTCCTAACACATGATGTCACTTCTATGATGCCCAATAAATGAATATGGATAGCTGATAAATAAAATGCCCAAACATAATGATATGCAAAGATCTTATAGAGTCAGTTTCCTCTACTCTATATAGATAAAATGAAATTGTAAGCTTCTTGAGGACATGTCTATTTCTTCTATCCTGCTGTCTCACCATAGTGCTGGTAATAATAATAAAAACAATATTTAAACGACAGCAGCAGAAACTAACTTTTATTGTGTGCTCATTAGGTTCTATGCACCATAGTAGACATTTTACATGTATTACCTCACTGAAGCCTCTCAACAATCCTAGGAGGTAGATATCTCTATTAAAATAAATTGAAACACAAATTTTCAAAATGTCTTCAAGACCATATACCTGAAAAAGCAAAGGAGCTTGAAAAAAGGATAAATTATAATACATGAGAAAAGATGAAAGAGGCACATGGATGAAAAAATCCAAGAGGGGTGAGGAGGAAAAGTAGATAGAAAGCAACAGAATAAGGAAAAAGGCCAACAAACTCACAAGGAGTTTGCTTGATTTCAAGAAGGGGCAAGGAGAGGGGCAGAGATATGGGTCCTGACTTAAATAACGTCAAGGGAACAGATACATTTAAAGGGGATTTTTAGGAAGTCTTACTTAATACTATATGCCTAATACTAGTTTGAATGTGTCCCCCAAAGTTAATGTGTTAGAAACTTGATCCCCAATGCAGCAGTGTTGGGAGGTCGGGCCTAATGGGAGGTGTTTGGATCATGCACCCTCATGGACTAATGGATTAATGCCATTACCGTGGATGGATTCCTTACAAAAGGATGAGTTTGGCCCATTCTTATTGTCTCTCTTGCCCTGTCATCTTTTGCCAGCAAGAAGGCCCTTACCAGAACCTGGCCCCATGATCTTGGATTTCCCAGCCTCCAGAAATGTGAGAAATAATTTTTTTTTTCCTTTTTCTCTTTTTTACTGACCGGTAACGGGATCGCAACCCTCGGTGTCGCGCCTGCACCGCGCTCAGCCAGCGAGTGGGAACCGGTCTCCACATGGGATCCGAACCCTCGGCGGGAGCGCCGCCGCACTCCCAAGCAGCGCACTCTCCAGTGCACCACCGGGCCGGCCCGAGAAATAAATTTTTATTCTTTACGAACTACTCAGTTTCAAGTATTCTGTTATGGCAGCACAAAATGAACTAAAACACTATGTAATAGACACTGGCCCTCATTTAAAAAATCCTTTAGCATAAGTCCATATTACTCTGCAATGAGTTATATTTGAATTTTTAGAGTTTTTTCCAGATGCAATGAAGTGCTAAGAGTGGTTTACAGGAATAACAGAGCAGCTCAAGTGGATCCACATACATATAAAAAGGGCCTAGCCCAGTATCAACTACATTGTAGGTGCTCAAAAATATCAGACCTCATAACAATATAATTACATCTTCAAATCTTAGCTGGTACAATGGTTAGTCTAGTTTAATTTATCATGAAAAGTGGCTTAGGATAAAAACTTTGTTATATAATACAGAGTGATGTAAATTAAGGGTGCTGCACTCAAGTCAAAAATCCTGGAACTTAATCCTAGGTTTGCCAGTGGTATGACCCCATACAAGTCACTTAGTTTCACTTAGCCTTGGTTTCTTCAGCTGTAAAATAGGAATAATAAAATCTGCATTTCCAAACGGGCCGGTTCACTTGGGAGAGCATGGTGTGGATAACACCAAGATCAAGGCTTCAGATCCCTGTACTGGCCAGCCACCAAAAAAAAAACAAAAAGAAAGACACAAAAAAGATAATATTGAAGATCGTATTAGAAAAGCTACATGAAAGTACTTTGTAAGGTCTACACCATTTGCCTAATATAAGCTATAGAACACTGCCAATATTATTTAAATCAGTGGTTCTCTACCAAGGCAATTTTGCCTCACAGGGGACATCTGGCTATATCCAGAGACATTTCTGGCTATCAAAATTTGGAGGCAGGGGATTGCTACTTGCAACTAGAGGGTAGAAAATTTGCACTTTCATGGTAACTTAGTCTTCATTCTAAGCTCAAATACTAATTATATATAAATTCAGGACAATGTTCAAAATTCCAACCATTTGAATACTTAGCATTTTAGTACAATGTCCTACCATGGTAAAATAGTGGGTGGTTTTTGTTTCTTTGTTTTTGTGTTTTTGGTGGCTGGCCAGTACAGGGATCTGAAGCCTTGATCTTGGTGTTACCAACACCATGCTCTCCCAAGTGAACCAGCCAGCCTTAAAATATGCTCACATGAATTAACTAATTTCATGTTATTGTTGGTTTTCTTTTTGTTTTTGGCAGCTGGCCTGTATCGGGATCCAAACCCTTGCCCTTGGTGTTATAACACCTCATTCTACCAACTGAGCTAACCAACCAGCCTGTAAAATAGTTTTAGACCATTAGTATCTTTGAATTATCCAGTAGCTTGTAAAACTGCAAATTAAAATTGTAAAATACATTCAAGATTATTATGTGTCTGACGTCAAGTAGTACTGATAATACAGTATTAAGCTCAAATCTATGAAAACTTCAAAGTTAATCTAATCAAGCAATATACCTCTAAATATTATGCTTTGATGATCCAGATTAATTTATATATTCCTTGATATCATCTTAAGACATTTTTAAAATGCTTTTTACCTAGTACTTTATGATTACTGAGTAATTGTTTGAATAACAACAATTTCTGTAGACTTTTCCCCAGCCAAAACAAACAAACAAAAAAATCTATGAACAAGAAAAGATTGAAAATTATTGTCTAAGGTATTCTAATTCTATTTTTTCTAATTCTTAATTATAAAGTTTTATGCAATCAATTGGCATTTTATTAGTAAAGTTTCATTACATTTATTTATTTATTTAACTGTCTATTAAGTGTTCATGATGCAAAAGTTAGAAGATACAATAGGATATTCAATGGAAAGTAAGTCTCCCAGTGCTGACTCCAGCTCCCAGTTCTTCTCTCCAAAGGCAACCACTGTAAGCAGTTTTATGCATTCTTTCAGAGGCATTGTAATGCATATACAAGCATATATCGGGTATCTTCCCTTTTTATTTTATTTTTTTTCTTCCAAATTTTATTTTGTTTTGTCAATATGCAATGTGGTTGATTGTTATGGCCAATTACCGATATTATCAGTATCTTCCCTTTTTAATAAACACTCACATTAGCAAAAATAAAAATAAAAATAAAAAATAAAAATGTTTTTTATTCCTAATTACATTCTTAAAAAGTAAGAGAAACGAAAAACACTTCAGAGTTTTCTCTGTCTGTCATTTTTAAAAAGTACAAATGTCAAAGGCAAAGGAAACTAATTTTTAAACTCACTGTTCAAAATTCTATAAAGCCATTAAAGCATATCTGTCACATTATGATCCCTAGCCATTGGCAGTTTTGCACAAAGCATATTTTTAAAACTTAATACTGTATACTATAAAGTCAAATTTAAATATGACATTGACAGAAACTTATAAAAACAAAAAATTTATTGAAACCTTAAACATTTCACTCGTTGAGTAATTTCTTTGAGTTAAGAAGAAAAAGAAAAAGGCAGACACCCATCTTCTAAACATCACCACTACACCATATACCACATGCCTAAAAATACAATTGGAACATTCATTTTTATATCTTTTAAGCTTTCTAATTGACTCAAAGCATATATAAGTTCAAAGAAAATGCCTTAAAGTTAGTGTGCTTCTGCATGAGCAGGAAGAGTTACATTCTAGTACATGGTAGAAGAATGTCTTTGACCTCATCTTTTGTTATTGTTTTTAGACTTTTTCCAAACTGTTACATATATTCCTAAATTTGTTGCCTCATTAAGATTTACTAGAATTATCACATCAATTTACGCCCTACATTTTCTTCAAAGCTCAATACTCTCATTTTTCTTGCTTGTCCAGAACCATGAAAAAAACTTGAAAAACTGAGGATATAGTGTTAACTGGAGTAAAAGTAAAAAAAAAAAAAAAATCATCCTCAAATAGCAAAATGTTCTATATCTACCAAGTGCTTAACATACTACACATGGCGATACCAAATACTTTTATCACTACATTTTCCAGAAAGGAACTGAATGCACTAATCTACTTCCATATTTTCATAGGACCAGCAATTTTCACATTACAAAATGATGAAATACAGAATTAAATGCAAATGCCTTTTAAAATCCCTGATGATCATCCTTTTCCATTAGCATATTAATAAAAACTTACAAAAAAATTTAATACACTCCTAATTTCAATCCACTTCTGATTATTCCTTGTACTTCTGCAATGTTGATTCACCTTATATTATTACCTCTCATAAGAAAGAATATAAAACCAACATTTGGGTAAATCCAGCTAGAATTAATAATTAAACAACTCTTCCAATTTCTGCTTCCATTCATGTGGCGTTTTCACTGTGTCTCTTCACATCATCACTTATGAGGATACTAGTCACATTGGCTTAGGAGCCCACCCTACTCCAGTCATTTTAACTTTACTAATTACATCTGAAATAAGCTTATTTTCAAAATAAGGTCACATTTGGGGCCGGCCCGGTGGCGCACTGCTACAGTGCGCCGCTTGGGAGCGCAGCGGCGCTCCCGCCAAGGGTTCGGATCCCACATACAGACCGGTTCCCACTCACTGGCTGAGCGAGGTGCGGGCGCAGCACCGAGGGTTGCGATCCTGTTGCCGGTCCCGGTCCGGTACGGGCGCGACACTGAGGGTTGCGATCCGTTGCCGGACACGAAAAAAGACAAAAAAAAAATAAAAATAAAAATAAAAAATAAAATAATTAAACAACTCTAGCCCCTTAAGAAACATTTAAGATGTATTACAACTCCATCAAAATTGTTCTTCTTTTATTTTCAAACTAACATGTAATTGTGAGTTAAAGGAAAAACATGTACTTTCATAGATTTCCAAGTAAGATATCCTTATGCAGCCATTACAATTCATTTTCCAATTCTATTTCTTAAAAATATGAAATCAAGATTTTCCATTAATAAAGAATTCCAAACTTCTAAGAATGCATTTAAAATCAAAGACCCATGTAATTCTGAATCCCTTTTTCTTTAAAACTGGATGCCAACAAGTAGAGGCCAAAAGTGGAACAACTCATTGTGAATGTGCTAGCTTCCAAAGTTTGTTTGCAGGTCACTTAATTGGAACTTGGAATACAGTCTTCCATTGAAACAATGTTATAAATGGTGCTTCTTTTCCCAGGCCTTCCCACAAAAGCCCAAAAGTAACATCAGATACTTTTAAACAAACAAAAAAGGGCTCATATGACTGATATAAATTATATCTCCTACTCCTGCTCAATTCCTATACCTCCTCCCCATATTTGTGTGTAAATTTTCTAAGCCGTTACCTACAAATAAATCTCTTAAGAGGAAAACATTAAATTATTTGGTTTTGAGGTCATTTGAAACCTGCATTTCCCATTATTATAAGTCACGCTACTTTATCTAAAATGAATAACTGCTGTTGAAACTAAATTATGAAACCAGCATTTGTAACACTGTATTTATTATTTTTAAATACTCTGGAAACACGCCTTTGCCCCTGAAATTACGTGTGCGCACGTGCGTGCGTGCGTGCGTGCGTGTGTGTGTGTGTGTGTAAGGATGACAAATAACAAACAGAAAGCTGTGCAAGGCTTTAGCTGGGGAGAATGCAGCAGAGGGAAGGGGAGGAGTTGACATAGTCAGGGTGGTCACGGGGGAGAGGTTTGAGCTGGATTTTTGGCATTAACGCAACCAAGAGGAGAGGAAAGGAAACTCCCTGCCAGAGAAGGCTTTCCCTGGGGCAGAGGGAACCTGGCAAGTCCAAGGAAGGTCAGAGGGGCTCAAGCAGAAAGACCAAGGGCTGAAGTGGAGAAGGCCAGGCCATGCAGAACATTACAGAGTACGGTAAAGAGTTTGCCTTTATCCTAATATCAGCGGGAAAACCCTGAAGCATATAAGCAGGTTGGTGACATATCCAGATCTGGGTTTAGAAAATAATCATTTGAGGTGGGTACTATTACCTGAGGAAACTGAAACTCAAAGAAATTAGGTAACCTGACGTCCACCCACAGTGGAGTTTGTGACCCAGATGGTATACTAACAAGGTCTGTCGAATCCCAAAGCCTGCTCTCTTTCCACTGTCTACACAACCTCACAGGAGTTAAGAAGCAGAAACAATGGCTACAGAAGCTTATAGGGCAGAAACTAAGAGCTGCAGTTGGGCCTCCCTCTTCTCCTTCCTGCCATCACCCTTGTGGCCCAAATCCTAGAACTAAGTGGTGAGAGGAAAGAATTTCTCCACCCTTCTTCCTCAGTCCCCTTCCCACCTGCCATATCCTACCACATTGCCCCACCTATCTTCACTGGAGGAGGTGAGAGGGCAGAACAAAGCTAGGAGGGGAACAAGGGCAGGGCAGGGCGTCACAGGTGATGCAGAGTTGCTGGCCAGTCTGCAACAGGAGCAAAGAATAGAGGTGGTAAGAGAGAAATAGAAAATGAATGCCCTAATTAAAGCAACACAGAAGTACATATCAAACATCCATATTGAGAGACTCTGAAGTGGAACGCTCTCTAAGCAACAAATCAAAACAAAACGTGGATTCTCTCCCAATCACAAATCACGTGTCCTTAGGGAAGGCACTTCAACTATCTACCATTCTTTCAGTTTCCATAGGACTTGGCTCTGTCTGCTCATTAAAGCCGCACCACCTCTCACTTCCTGCTCTCTTGTAATTCCCATATGCATACATGATCCCAAATTTTTAAAAAAATCTATCCAAACAACTTGCAAGCATTTTAATATATAACTGCTGATTACACTAAACTTTGTATCCCACCAAAGAAATCAAATATGTATCAGTAAAATCAGAATATGATTCTTCACTGCATCAAATCTAAAATCCTGTAAGTCTAGGTAATTTTTCTCATTCTATGTCTCCAGTTAAACTGTATCTCACAGACCAGATATTTTCTAGAATGCCCCAAAAGAATTTATTTTTTCTTTTGATATTTATTTCTTTGATTTCAATTCTGTTTGATTTGATTTTTTAAATTCATTATAATTCCCTAGAGACATGCTAGTTAAATAAGGGGTGAAGCAACCTGAAAATGTGCCCAGTCAAAGAAATTATAACCCACAATCAAACAGAAATTCATAACTGGGTCTTAAATTGAGCCAAGATGTAAAAACAGTCTTCCAAGTGAGATGTTCTTTCCTGAAGATTTTAATTCCTACCTCAGTGCTTTAGCAGTTTTACTCAGATACAGTAGTTTTCTCTCAAGGGTTTCTCATTACGGGCTAATTGTCTGGTCCCATTTACTATTATAATAGATTCCTAGCAAGTTCATCATGCAATATTAAATTGGAATAACAAGGAGTAGTTTTTAAAGAAACTATGTTGCAATAATCACTACCGCAAACAGGACTAAGAAACAAGAAACTCCAATTTACTTTCCCAGTACAGATTTCAGAATCCTCTTTTCCTACCTTGTCCTTGCTCTCTGCTTCTGAAAGGTTCCTCCAGTAAAGTGAACAAATGCTTGGAAAGGACCTTGACATGCCACCTGACAACACTTTTTCAAGTGGCTTTTGCAGGATTATTGTTTATATATGATTGTTTAAATATATTTCTATTATTTAAATAGGAATATCTCCTCTATGATCCTGTTATTGCCACTAAAGACTCTTAGAAGCAGAGAGCAAGGGGGCTTACAAGCATTTAGTGCACTTTACATATAGTTTAGAATAAAATGTATAGTAAAAATTGTCTTTAAAAGAATAGTACCTCATTGTTGGTGATCGGAATGGATAGGAAATAGTTGGGTTGATAATCTTTGCGCTTTTTTTTCCTCTTCGGTATTTGATCACTCTTGATCCATTCATTTTCTTTACTTTTCTCCAAATTTATTTGAGGTACATCAGTGACTAGAGGAAAACAGTCAAACAACAATAAGTCTAATACATTTAAACAACGATAATATAGACAGGAAGAAAAGGAAATAAGTGATATATACATAGCAACCATTCATCACCATCATTTTCAAATCTATAGCAGGAATTAGCAAACACTTATATTAAGGACCTCATAGTATATATTTTCGTCTTTGCAGATCATATAGTCTCTGTTGCAACTATCCAACTCTGCTGTAGACAAAATATATATGAATGGGTATAACTGTGTTCCAATAAAACTTTATCTACAAGGCAGGTGGTTAGCCAGATTTGGCCCGTGGGCCACAGTGTGCTAACCTCTGACCTAAAGCATAGCTAACCACCATTCTCTCCCCCTGCCATGATTTTCATAACACTAGGAAAGATCATTTTTTCATCTATCTTCTATATGTGTATTTGTGACTTCTAGGACATAGCCACGTGCAGCACTGCTACTCAAAGTTTGATTTGTGGCCAAACTATTTGTTGCAAAAATTAAGAGAATGCTTTAGAAACTTTCATAGCAATTGGGCAGAGTAATTTTGTCTGTTGAATTTTGCTTTCTATTTTGTAGGTCTTTTACATCATTTTTCTAATAATTAATTTTTTATTGTATGTGACAAAAGTATCAGTCGGCAACAAACAGGAAATTTTTTTTAAAAACTTATCTTTGGGCCGGCCCGGTGGCGCACTGGATAAGTGCGCCGCTTGGGAAGCGTGGCAACGCTCCCGCCCGAGGGTTCGGATCCCACATACAGACCGGTTCCCGCACACTGGCTGAGCAAGGCGCGGGAGCAACGCCGAGGGTTGCGGTCCCGTTGCCGGTCCCCGGTCCGGTGCGGGGGCAACACTGAGGGTTGCGATCCGTTGCCGGACACGGAAAAAGACAAAAAAAAAAAAAAAAACTTATCTTTGAGGGGCCGGCCCATGGCTCACTTGGGGGAGTGTTGTGCTGATAACACCAAAGCCACAGGTTCAGATCCCTATATAGGGATGTCTTGTTAGCTCACCTGGGAGAGCCTGGTGCTGACAACACCAAGTCAAGGGTTAAGATCCCCTCACCGGTCATCTTTAAAAAAAAAAAGACTGATCCTTGACGATAGATAATTTGAGAGGCTCTTATGAGTACTGCTTTTAAAGCCAACTTTAAAAGACTTATTTACAATATACAACTATTCTAATTATGAAGCTATGCCCCCAGAAATAAATACCAAATATGTGTGAAAAGCCACTGCCTCTTATTTTCTACAGGTTCTATCGGAGGCTTCTATATGCATGCAAAACTACAATTAATTGAGTTTTCAGGCTGTGTTTTCTTGAACAGTAGTTTAGTGCTCAAAACAGAGTGCCTCATATAGACTTTGTAGGAATTCAAATGTAATTATATTTCCTGAGGTACAATTTCAATCCTATAAGATTTGTTTCTTCTTTGGGATCAGCTCTAACAGACCATAGTGACCACCTGCACACACTGCCTTAAGAAGGACTGTGAGAAAAGTCTGGTACTTAATCCAGAGTTCAATGCCTATTACATGCAGCCCTGATCTAATTAAATCCCTTATTTTACATATGATGAAACAGAAGAACTTCAGAATAACTTCTAAAAACTGCTTGATTTCAGAATCAAGTCTGTTACCTAGACCTTGTAACACTCCTTCTAGTGAACTTTTCTGCTGTAGCAAACTGCTTCTCTACTGAAGTTCTGCATGACTCACTAATATTACACATAAAAACACAGAGCAGAAATATTTGTTCTATTCTGTTTCTCTATGAAATATTAATAGTAAACAATTTTTAAATGAATATATCAAATGGTATTTTAATGCTAACTTCTAAGAAAAATAGTAGAGTATGTTTAAAATTTTAAAACAAAGAGTTTGTGAGAATAGACATGCTTTCTTTCCAAAACATAGATATGTGAGACCTAGAAGATGGGGGTAAATTGAGAGCCAGATGGCCTGGGTAATAAACCTGACGATGTCATTAAGAATTAAGGCAAAATTACCTGGTGTGTTTGTACATCTATTTCACCACTACATCTCTCAATTATATGCCTAATGATTAATGTGGTTAAAGATACTGTTTCCACAGAGGATACGTAATTAAAATGCAAATTATCCCTGGCTTCTTTTATACCTGTGAGTTTGTCAGAACTTTATAAATTCTGTTGCTAAGAGTTTGCAGCATTCTCATCCATGTTATGAGCATTACCTGAATTGCCTAATGTATGAAGCCATTGGGTTTTATTTCCCATGCAATTTTTTTTATATGGAAAAAGAAATCAATGTTCTTGGGCTGCTTGTAACTTTAGATGTCAAGGAAAAGGTCCTACATTTGATTGTAGTAATTTCAAGCAGAAGCCACAAAATATGCTAATGAAACCACACACACACACACACACACACACACACACACACACACACACATTTTTTTTGGAAATGACATATATTTTAAATCCATTTCTAAATACATTTCTGCACCTGCTGTTAGTAAACTAGTACTCTGGAAACAGGAACCAATTTTAATATAGTACGGAATCAGAGTGTCTGGATTGGAATTTTAGCTCTCCCACTTACTAGCTGTGTAATCTTAGAGACATCACATAGACTCTTTCCTCAGTTTCACCTCTGTAATTTGAGAATAATAATAATAGCTACCCCATAGGGTTTTTTTGAGGATGGAGTTATTACATGAAAGCATTTAGACTACTTCCTGGTATAAAGGACATACTATTATTAGCTATTATAATTATAGATATTACCCAGAATTAAACATAATTAGAGATTAATCTGTATCTGCTAGAGATTATTTAGGGAACTCAAAAGAGAAACAGATGATTTGTAAACTACCCATTTGTTTTTCATCATCCAAACCACTTGTACTTTCTCTGAGTATGATCTTTTAATCAAAATGAAGAGCTGTATTGAACAGTCTTTTTTTTTTTTATTAAATCCTGAAAAGTTAATTTCAAAAGCAAGAAATTTATTTTCTAAGGTAAAACTACAAATCAATTCTAAATAAGCTCCAAGCATCCATCTCCTTACATCTCATTGTCCAAATCATGACACAGAGCTAACCCCAAGCAACACAGTAAGCTAGGATAGTGAGAATCTGGCAATTATCAACCCATGCTGTGGAAAAATACTTTATCAAAGGAAAAAGAGGAGGGGCAACAGCTGTTGGGAAAGTAACTCGCACTGCCTGTTTCAATCCTGCAGAAGCAGCACTAAATAGTGAAAAAGTCACTGACCTAAAGATTAGTTTTCCAACAAGCATCTTTTCATCAAGTCCCTTCACTTGTTTATCTGAAAACTTAAAAATCTGATCAATCCTTGGAAAAATAGCTGATCCTAGGTCTGAAGCATACAAAGTACAAGAAGACCTAAAGCCACTGACCACGAAAAGGTGAGACGAAAAAACATGCCTACTGATGTATTCTTATCAACATTCCAAAACTTAATTAAGTCCCCTGATCTAATACCAGTCTACTGGAAATATAAGAGATAGGGAAATATGTTAAATGACCAGAATATGGAAACTCCTACACATCTGATTTCTCCAACAATAAACACACACACACAAGAAAAAAAGGAGAAAATCCATACATGAAAAGAGACTGATGTATCAACTTTTAAAAATTATGCACAGGGCCGGCCCGGTGGTGCACTCTGTAGAGTGCGGCACTTGGGAGCGCAGCGGCGCTCCCATCGAGGGTTCGGATCCCATATAGAGACCGGTCCGCTCATTGGTTGAGTGCGGTGCGGGCGCAACACTGAGGGTTGCGATCCCGTTACCAGTCACGAAAAAAGACAAAAAAAAAAATTATGCACAACCAAAGATTGACTGGATACTGGATGACATTAGAAACTACCAATTATTTTTTGGCATGGTAAGGATATTTTGGATATGCTTTTTTTTAAAAAAAAAGATTCCTTATCTTTTAAAGGTACATACAAAGTGAAATGTCTGGAATTTATTTCAAAATAATCCAGTGAGGAGGAGGTAGTGAATAATCATTGTCCTATTCTCCCTACTTCTGAATAAACTTGAAAGCTCCTATAATGGAATATTTTTTAAAAAGGGGGAGGGGCAAGGAGGGATAGCTAGGTAATCTCTATCTAGGGGGTCTCTGCCCGTTCTAGTTTTCTGTAATCTACGGTAAAAGTACTAACTCTTAATACCTGTACCAATTAGGATGTTTCAGGGTGAAATTAAATTTAAAATAGTTTTGAGAGAATCCTGAGCCTACAGCCTAGTTGTTTTTTCAAACTGAAAGCATCAATCCGCTAGTGGGTTACAAAATAAACCTACAATATAATAAAGATCACTTTTTAAAAACTGGAATGGAATGGAATAAAGCAGCCTAGCAGTCATGTAGGGAGCACATTGTGTGAGCAATGTGAGTGACAGCACCGCTTCATGAACCTTTTATTTTAGTTTTTTGTGTACGCATGTATATTGGGTGACAACATAACATGCATTTCTCATTGTGAACATGGACGTATAATCACTGTTGCTGTATTTTACTTATACTCCAGTATGAACAATACTAAACAAACACACTTAACACAGTATTTAAAAAACCACTGACACAGCATTTTAAATTGTTTTATACCTTATCTGTTTAACACTAAACTGTCTTACTTTCTATAGCAACATATTTCTGCCATTTCAAACATTCCATAAATCTATTTTGCAGATATCCAGAAAAGGAAAATCATAATCTCTCATGAAAATGGTTATAAGGTATAATACCTCTAACAATTCTGGTATCATGAGAACAACATACTGTAAAACTCCAACTCAGAATACAACTTCTTGGTTAAAAATAAAGTAGTATAGGGTTTGTCTAAATCTCTTTAGCTGTCCATAATCTTATGAATAACTATTTAACTTCCCTCTGAACTGGATTATCTAAAATATTCTTTTGTTGGGTATCACAGATAGTGCAAATGTTAAAATTATCCAATGAGAGCTGAGTAGAAAAGGAAAAGAATCCTATAAATATTTATTGGTATAGTGCACTTTTATTAATCCATGTAATATGCTTTTTTTTTTTTTAATTCACTGAGTCCTACTGATTTATGGTCAACGTGTTACATACTGAGTCCAATATCTCTTCTTTCTTGTTTACATATTTTCTTTGTCTTTTATGTGTAAAGTTTATTTGTATGGCCACAGTATAAAATCCCTCTGCTTTTACTTACTAAATTTTATTTTATTTCTAATTTTGAAATCATAATCTAGGTTCTAAAATATAATTTGGCTATTATTCTTTTTAGTTTCATATAAAAATATAAGGAGCAAAATATTCATGTAATCATCTGGTTTACTGATAAAAATTTTAAAGATCTATAACCATAGACACGAAATGTAGAAAACTTTGACCATGTGCCCTGGACCTTTTCTTTCACTGGAATATTTAGAGTAACTTTATTGGTTAGCAAAAACACCATCAGTTGAAGTGGAGCTTGTAACCCATTTTATAAATTTAATTTATTCCACTTGTTAATTTTCATAATGATGTCAGTAGCCATTTTAATGTGCTCTAATGAATCTGGTCTTGTTAACAAAGACTGTAACTCTCTGATCCATGCATTTATTTTATTAACTAAAGCACCACATGTCATTTTATGTAAATTACCTCATTTTTCCTCAAGTTTTATTTATTTTCTCAAAAACTACAAAGGAATGAATTATAGGAGAAAATAATTTAATTGAGTAGTCCATCTGTTATTGTGGGTTGTTTTCGCACTTGTGCTTAGCTAAAAGGTTGAGAATAAATTGGATTTTTTTTTTCTTGTTATTTAAGCAGTTAAACTCTTTGAAGTAAACTTTCCTAAAACTTTTTAATTATATGACTTAGGATATTACCTTCCAAATTTCATAGAATTATTCCCCCTCACTAGCTGAATAATATTTGGCAAATTATTCAATCTTTCCAAAAAAAAGTAATTTTACCTCACTCATTGAGTTTCTATGAAGATTAAGAATATACAAGAGTACTTCAAAAAGTTCATGGAAAAATTAGTGTTATCTTTCAATTCTATTTTTCCATGAAGTTTTTGTTTGTGCTTTGTTTGGGGGTTTTTTTGGCAGCTGGCCAGTACAGGGATTGTATTTCCATGAACTTTTTGAAGTGCCCTCATACAAAGCATTCAGCAGTGTGCTAGAAGCATTCAAAATTATTACTATAAAATATTACTCTGAAGTGGCAAATTTTTATAGATATTTAATTTAGCAAATATATTTAGGAAAAAAATTGGTAAAATTAAAGTAATGAATATTTACTGAGGCTAGTTATGTGCTATACACAGTTTTAAGGACTTAACATATACTAAGGAACTGAATCTTTCCAACACTCCTGTGAGATAGCTACAATTATGATGCCAGTGTTATAGATAATGAAATTGACGCTGGAAAAAGTACACAATAAGATTTTGAATCTTGACAGTCTGATTCCACAACACTCACTTTAACCATCACAGTATAATAGTACAGGAGTCCCACGGTGGACAGCATCAAAGAGGAATGATTTTATCCAGATCTCCAGTTACTGAATCAATAAGCTTATGTCTTTTGCTCATAAACCTACTCCTTTACCACAATCACTATGAATGTTGGCAACAGATCACATAAAGTATTTGCACAATTGTAAACAAACAGCACATACAAGGGTACTTCAAAAAGTTCGTAAAAAAATAGAACTGAAAGATAATACAAATCTTTCAATGAACTTTTTGAAGCATCCTCATACAATTTTTGCCCTACTTTTTTCACAATGCATTTTATATATATATATATATATATATATATATATATAGGAAATGTTCCCTATGTCATAACACTGTTTTCAGAAATATTATCTACCTGCAATAATAAATAAGTGCATAATATGTAATCTAGAGGTACTAATAGTTTATTCAATCATTCCTTAATCTTGGACACTTGCATTTTTCCCCAATACTTTTACCACTTAAAAGACACTAATATAGGGCCGGCCCAGTGGCGCACTGCTACAGTGTGCCGCTTGGGAGCGTGGCGGCGCTCCCGCCGAGGGTTCGGATCCCACATACAGACCGGTTCCCGCTCACTGGCTGAGCAAGGTGCGGGTGCGACGCCAAGGGTTGTGATCCCGTTGCCGGTCCCGGTCCGGTGCGGGTGCGACACTGAGGGTTGCGATCCGTTGCCGGACACAAAAAAAGACAAAAAGGGGAAAAAAAAAAAAAAAAGACACTAATATAGACATATTTGTGAAAAAAACTTTTTGCCACAAGTAAGATTACATTCTTATATTGGAGTCTCTTGAGTGGATCTATCTCATGTACAAACACTGCTGGTGATCCCAACAAACCACATTCTAAAAGGACCGTAACAATATATTGTCAGAAAAAGCACTGAATATTGTAATTTTACAAAGATATTTCCTATATGTTAAGGTAAAACTATTTTAATTTGCATTCTTTGATATCTATGAAGTTGAATAACTTTCCATATTCATGTATTTGTTACTGGTTGAATTTTTTCTCCTACATCCTTTGCCCAGCACCAATAATAGTACCTGGTGAAGGAAATGGTTAATGGACTTCTGTGGTCAGCACCCAAGGACGTGGTCAGCACCCAAGGACGTGTTCACTTTGCGAACTCGCAAACGAGTTAACCAAGAAATGTCAAGGATTGCAAACAATCCTTGAGAACGCTTTTAGTTGTGAGAACACTTTCTTGGGATGTTCCCAAGAGGCGCATTATAGATAACCAAGTGCTTGAGAAGGGAGGTAACAGCCTTCTGCTCTTGAGAAAAGTATAACAGAATTTATGCATTAATGCTTATCTTGCATGCACAAGCTTGCTAAATGTAATAATAGCTTTAACAGCGGCTGGGTCGGCACTACTTGCCTGAGAGAGCAGTAGCCCCCCGCTCTTCACCTGCATCTCGTCTGCTGTGTCTTCCTTCGTGTCTCCCATCATTTTAATCAACAACCTGGTACATAGCACACTCCATAAATATGTGTTGAATTAATGTATCTACTGGGCTTGTTCTGATTTTTATTCATTTTCTTGTTTTTTAAAAAAGGAAAAGGAAAAAGATATCAACACTTGGTATTATTTGGGACAAAAATATTTGCCTTAATCCCTTTTCATAAAAAAATTTGGAATACATAGCAAATGCCTCCCCAATTAATTATAGCAAGGATATAGAACATAACTTATCTTTTCTTTAATTGACTCAGGATAATCACTTACTATATCAGGTACTAAGATTTAATCTTTATTTGATTCAGCATTTTTCTACAAAAAGTATTTTTTTAAGTAAAGGTAAGTTTCAATTGATATTTTAAAATATTTAAGAATCTAAGTATTTTGTTTTAAATTCAGGAAGATTTACTGAGTGTCTCCTACATTGCAGGCAAGCACAATAAGGATGAATAAGATTTGGTGCCTGCCTCAGAAAATGCATGATTTCCTACAATTAGGTGGCGGGCAAGGCAGGTGCAAAATCAAAAGGTGAGCCTTTGTATCTTTTAGTTTTATAGGTAGAGTGTGCTCACTAAATACATTTAGTAACAACTTAATAGTCTTAGCTAAAAATAAGTAACAAAATTATCATTTCCCATCTCTCTAAAATCCCCAATAATTGTAAGATTAAAATTCTCTGTGAGATAAAATAAGGATTATAACCATTTCAATATAAGGAGTGGATTCCACATTTAAGAAAGACATGTGACTAAAAAAAACATTCAAATATTTTCTTCTGAATCCTTTTTTTTTTTTTTTTTTTGACCGGTAAGGGGATCGTAACCCTTGGCTCGGTGTCGTCCACACCACGTCAGCCAGTGAGTGCACTGGCCATCCCTTTATAGGATCCGAACCCCTGACCTCGGCGCTACCAGTGCTGCACTCTCCTGAGTGAGCCATGGGGCCGGCCCTTCTTTTGAATCTTGATTTAACTGTGGCTTGATAGTTAAAAATTGTGATTCTCTTATGAAACTAGTCAATTAAACTAAAGCTCTGCACAAACTCACACTGTAGGAAGCACAATCCTACCAGCACTAGAATGATTCTCCATTGCAGATTCCCACTCAACTTTCAGAGGCAGAGTAACAGCAACCCCAAACAATTTCTGGATGGATTACTGGATTTCTAACCAATTAACTCACAAGGCTTCCCTTGTGAGGAACTGGAGACCCCCCCTGGCTCACTAATGCTGGATTTTCTCCTGGAACGTGTCCATACTATGGAGCCCAAGCTGTGGCACAGGTTGTATTGTCTCTTTACCACTTAAAAAGATTTTCTTTTGTACATACGCTTAGGTATTTTATTTCTAATATATTTAATATTCTAATATATAATTCTAGTAAAATACTCTTCTTAAAAACAAAACTAACAAAAAAAAAAGTAAAGACTCATTTCAGCCAACCAGATCACATGTTGCCTATCATGATACTGCACCCACAGTGAACATCACACAGTTGACAACTGACAGACACTAAACATTTTAGGGGGCTTTTCTTACTGGCAAGGAGTCCCCATCCCACAATGTTCTTGTTAGCACTACTTTCCTCACTGCCCTGCCAGGGTTTCTATCAGCAAGAATTTCTCGGCAGTTAATGTACAATTTTTACATGCCAAAAAAAAAAAACTGAAGGAAACACAGGCAACAACCAGCAACCTGAGAATTTTGAGGTTGTTGTTTACCACGGAGCCAGTAGACTGATTAATTTCCATCGTCCAATGTAAGAGGAAGGAAGCCAAATTAAGTCCATTCGAGCCACAAACTAATTATCCTGTGTTTTGGTCACTGTAAAGCTACATGACTAGGCCAGTTGTCAGGCTAAGGCAATAGCTACGCTGATTGTATGGCTAGGCATTTCATAACTAAAGCCAAAATGTTTCATTATTTTAGTCATACTAAATTTCCATTTGTATTGTCAGGGATAGGGCTCAGACCCTTCAAACCCATTGTATGGACTGGGTCACCAGACCCCTCACATGCAGGTCCATGCTCTAGGTAAATGGGAGAGATCCCAGAAGTCATTCACAGATGACACGAGCTCAGTCCTCAGCAGGAGCAACAGTAGCAGTGGTCTCTTGGGACATCGCGGGAGCACTGGCCACAACAGCTTGCAGAAACAGCCTCCAACAGTGGTAGCGGCTCCCCGTTGCCCCCCCAGCCACATCCTGGGGGGCAGGCAGGCCCTGTGGATCAGAGCGACTTGTCCTTTATACTTAAGTCCATAACCCAGGACACCTGGGTGCACATGCACAATTACATTAGACAACCAAGGAACACCTCACGTGCATATTTACATCAAATGCTTGCAAAATTCTGAACACCTGAGAGGCACTGACCATTTTCCTTCACTTTCCCTATAGTCACAAACACCATTACTATATTTATCTTAAGTTTTAAGTGTTGACAATAAAACTCCCAGTTTTTATACATTTCCATAAAACCTTCACTTCACAAAAACAAGGTAGTACTTTCTGGTTTGCAAAGACTTTTACTATTAATTCCTTAGTGGTTTAGTAAACACTATTATAAAAAATGAGAGAATAAGTTATCCCCAAATAACTAAGCGGTATGTTTCAAAGGTTTTATAAATAACACTTGTACATAATTTTACATTTTTAGCTGCTTTTTTACACACATGACCTCTTTTGATCTGCACGGCAACACCATGAGGTAAGCAGTAGGGAAGTATTATCTGCATTTTATAGTTAAAGAAGCCCAGCTCACACAGTTTAAGTGTCCAAGGTCACACAATTGGAAAATGAAATAACCGAATTTAAAACCCAAGTTTTCTGGCTTCTGGTCAAGATGGCAGAATAGACAGTCCCAGTGTCACTCTCTCCCACAAATCAACCAATTTACTATTAAAAAGCAACAACAGCCAAGCTGGGTCCACTAGAGCTCAGGGGAAGAGGAGGAGAGATCTACAGACTGCATGAAGGCAGGAGAAGCCACAATGAGAGAAAGAAAGAACCGCTCTGACCATTTCGAGCCCTGGCCACTTCAAGGCTGGATCTGCTGAGCACATGGAGCAGGAGCTGGCAAAAGCCGCCACTGTGACTTTCAGATGAAGTTGCTTGGAGGCAGGGAAGAAGAGGGCCTTTGTGGACCCCAGGCCAGCAAGACCACTAACAGGGTTCCCATGGACCCACATAGGAGGAGACACAACAGAAAAAAGGAGCCACTCAGAGGCCTGTGGCCCACCCCATGGGAAGTGTTTGGAGTGCAGGAAGTGTTTGGAGTGCAGGGGAGACAAGGCCCACCAGGGGACACTGTGGCACAGCAAGGACAGCTGATCTGCCCCCCAATCAGCACAGGACCACTCAGTGGAGACTGGTCAGGAATATAGAACTGCAGTTTGCTGAAAAGACTCAGGCCTGGAGCAGAGTTTCCACACAACCCAGGTGTATCAGATCCCAGAAGTACCCACAAAGTCAATTAAAACCTGAGCTGCACAAAAAGCCTTCCCCAGGGAATCAGCAGCAAAGCAGCAATTTAGCTCAACCACAGAGCTCTAGCACTGGTCCCCACGGGAAGTTCCCCCATTTTAGAAGTAAGCAAGGACAACACGTTAGTTCCAGTGCAGAGTTTAAGTTGTAGGAACAGCAAATAATCCAGCACAGAACTGAAAGAAAAAACAAAGTACCCACAAACCAGAGACAAAGTCTGATATTAACTAGTAAAGTTCTCACATCACCAAAGAACACCTATGGAACATAAAAGGACCGGAAGTCTCCTGGGCTATCAAGCCTGGGAAGGTGGAGGTCAAGCGCTTCAGCCATCTTCCCCCACCCCCAACATCTGCACCCAGCCCAGCAATGACCAAGCCACCACTGGAAGCCCACTGGTCTCCCCTGCAGGAATGAGGGGGGTGCCACAGGCCTCAATGTGGAGTATACCAATATTTACAAAGCAAATATATTTCACAGGGCCTAGTTTCTTGTAATTTCAGGTTTAGCTTAACTTCTTAAAAGTACATATAAAATGCTGACCTTACAGGGGACAGAAAACTTTCCCCAGGCTAGTCTCTGTTGTAAGATAAAGAATTGTAGCACAGCAAGGTTGCTGGCTCAAAGCACAGATAGTTTACTGATTGATATGTAACAATACTGAGAAATTGCTGTAAGAAGAGAATGCTTGCTAAGATCAAGCTTTTGTTGGTGAATCAACTTAACTTCCTGAAAATTGTATTATGGAAGGTCACCTTGCTTGTTTTACTGAATGTTACCAGCTACTATTGTTAAACTTGTTAAACTATACTTAGCAAAAACCCCACCTATGTTCTCTTCCTGTAACTTCCTGGTCTGGAGAATAAATGCGGGAAGAGAATCTCAATTCATGGTTAATTTCCCAAATGGAAGGAATGTGTCTCTCTTAAGGGTTCCTGGGCTTCTCACTGCTCAGAAGAGATGAGCTTTGAGTAATCTTTGGCAGCTCCATCACCCACCGGAAAAGAGGTGACAAATCCGTGGGAGGCAAAGCAACATCTCAACCCCACCCCTCCTCCTTCTCCCACCCTATTTCATTCCCCCTTCCCCTCTCCCTTTCCCCCCCAACTGCTCTGCAACAACATCACAGAATGTAAAAAAAAAAAAATTAATAAACATAAAAAAATAAACAATTTTCAGAAATAAAATAAATAAATGAAACCCAGGTTTTGTGTTTCTCCCATTATACTTCACTGCCTGTGTGTAAGTTGGAGCTTAGAATTTGAAATCCATCTTCCTGCAAAGTATTATTATACATGCTGATTTGGAGTCTAGACTAAACCATGAAGACCTTTAACTCACAAAGTCTGAACTATCAAAAAGTGGTTTAATACTTTACACTCAAAAATAGATTTTTGTGGCCTGACCTGAGCCCCTAATATACATGGCTAACATCATTTCTTTGGTAAGAAATATACCACATCCTGCAGAGAAAAGATCCTATTCACATGAAAGACTAGCCACGCTTCCCAATGCCCATCCTCTGAAGCAGCAGCTGTCCCTTTCAGAACAGGAATGGAATGTAGGCCACAAACACAGCCCCTTCCCTCTCTCTGATCACAGTGGCCAGTGGTCTCCTCACTAGTAGAGATATAAGAATACAGTGGCTACAGAAATACCAATTGCTCTCAGGGATTCTAGAGGTATATTGCTTTCTATCCCTGGCAGAAGCTGTTTGTTCATGTATGTTAGATACGTGTAAGCTAAGTCAGAAGTACCTGCAGCTGGAATGGTAAACAGGTTAATCTCTTGTTCCATTCTAACATATGAACACTCTAACAGGAATGATTCAGAGACTGGAACAGGGCTCAGAGGGAAGTGTGGGCAGGTGATGCCCACTAAAGATTGTGGACAGAGCTCTGAAGGACCAAAATGATCCAATAAATGCTTAATAAATACTTAATTAAAAGTTTAACTGTTCTCAACACTAGCTTGTTACACTCCATGAGGGCAGGAATAGCGCCCACTTTACTCACTGATAAACTTCCCAACGCCTAGCAAAGTGCTTGGTGCATATCAAACAGCCAGTAAACATTTGTTAGAAAAATGAGTACTGCTGAAATAAATAACTGAAGGAGGGTATCAACCACGGAATGATCTGGCCCATTATTTTCAGAAGTAGCTTATAAACTATAGAATGACCTGGCCCAAAATTTTGTGAGAATTGTCTTAATATTACCTGTGACAGTTTTGACAATACAATACCAATACATACAGACAATTATTATTTAACAACCAAAACTCAAAAACATGGGAAGCATTTAAAGTAAAACAACTTATTAATTAAAAATATATACATAAAACTATATTTACTATTCATTGCTTCTAGATACATGTTTATTTAATAAAATACTTACTTCCACAATCATCTTTAATATCTATAGCAGCAAATGGCATGTCTACCAGCGAATCCACAGTATTGGCTTCCATTTCCTCTGACATTTTTTCTCTTGACACATTTTCACATTCATTGGAATTTATTCCTCCTTTAACATATTACAAAAAGAAAAATGTATTATTTGTTATTTTTTAAACTCATATCCTAAACTAAAACAACTCAGCTAACTGAATTCAACATAAATTAACAACTGTTAAAAAAAAAATACTACCTGCTTTCAACTATATTGTATAACTACTTATGTTATTTATACCCTATTCCATATTTTTATAAATGCATTGTTATGTTAAACAACAAGCTTCTAAAACTTTAATCATTTTCTAAAGCACAGTATTCAACTCAGAATTAGATGAAGACTGAGTCAATCAGCGACCTTCAAGATCTTTTATAGCTACATTTTCTTAACTCTAAAACTACATTTTTTTCACATACCTTTTAAAAACAAACCAACAAGGTTTTGTCAGTCTTTTTCATGTTTATTTTTTTTGTTTTTCAGCTTAGTTTTTCTTTTTTTATTAGCATATTCATCATTACAAATCATACTTATTCTTCATGCCCCTTACCCAATCTCTCCCCTTCCCTGTCCCTCTCCCTTTTCCCCCTTCCCCCTTCCCCTCCCTGCTCTAATAACCATAGATTTGTTCTCTCCATTGATAAATTAACTGTTCCTCTGCTGGTCTGTTGCCTAGATGATCTGTCCAGTACTGAGACAGGTGCAATCAAGTCCTTCTCGTGTTTATTTTTATCAATATCACTTATGTGTTCTCACTTGTACAAGTTCTGACCTTTTTTTCTTCAATAAAGACTTTTAAATTGTTTCTCTCCATTATTACAGTTAACACTAAAAATTCAGTTAAAAATACATGGCCCTAAATATGCTTTTCTGGAAATTCAGTTATTAAGAAGCAAATGATCTTACAGTTTCCCTTACAGCTCTCCCTTGGTCATGTACTAACATTAAAGTCACATTCCACGTTTGGTCTTTGTTTGGTTTTCTTGTTATGGGTGGAAAAGACATACATCTTGGGTGGAGGTTAAGGGAAAGAGGGTATGTGTTTAAATCGATAAACTTAATTGCTAAATTTATAAGTTGGTCTCCCCAATTCATTAATTCTTCATGCTTTCATGACAGACACAAATATTGTCTGAATTAAGATTGAACAGAATCTTAGAAATTTATATAATTTTTACTCTTTATTTATTAAAGACTAATTTACCACTCAAGATATTAATGAAGTTGTTCATTTCTTTCTGTTGTAAGCCTCTATATTTAAATATAATACCTGCAAAACACATTCCATTAAGAATGTGGCTTACAACATACAACCTGATAACTTAACAGCTAACATATATACTAGGTATATGTGTTATACGTATATGTAATATGTGTATGTTATATGTATCAGGTAATAGTTAACATATATACCAAAAAAATCTAAATTTTTGTTGCAATTTGAGTCATCGCTACTGTTGTTCACACACACACACACCTGTTTTCTGAATAAAAGCAAATAACAACAAAACTTTTGTTTTAATTAGTCAAGTTCAATGCAAAAAAACAGTGATAATATATTCTTAATGCTACTATTTATATTACAGTTCAAACTTTAGGAAGTCTGAGTAAAATGTTAGTTTACTATGAGTCTACTCACAAACTCACAAATATTTGAAAAATGTGAGAACAAGTTAAATGTGTCCTTTCTATTTTTATGCTTGTGTTTTAAAAACACAAATGCAGTTTAGACTTAAACAAAAGTTTTAATAGATCAATACACATCTTGTACCTTTGGACACACGCATTTACACTTGAAGACTCATCAGTGACCATGTAGCTTACGCTTGAAAAGCTAGCAACAAAAGAGTAGTTGCACAGTTAAATATAAACAAGGCTGAATGAAAATCAGAACAAAATGAAATAAACCTAACTGTTGTTTTTCTCTATTTTGTTCTCAGTGGAAGAATTTAGTGATATGAAATTGGTCCATTTAACACCAGCATCTCAGTATTAGCTCCCAAGTCCATATGCCACTTGGAAATATATAGATTCTTGACAATATGTGGGTTAGGGGAAACTGACTTCTGGGCTGTAATAACATATTTTGAAAGCAAGGGGAAGAATTAAATAGAACGATGAATTAAATTGTCATTTTTTTCAATGAAAAAAGTTCTTGAAATAGTTTGACTTTCAGTTTACCTTGAGCTCAATTACATAACAACTGTTAGAGAGCAAGTGCTATGTGGGTCACTGGCTATACCATAGGGAGAATCACACAGTGACAAAGGTGATAATAGCAGCTGCCTATTAGAATGACCTGAAAAGATTTTTAAAATTACTGCCTGTGTCCCACCCCAGGCCAATTAAATTAGACTCTCTGGAGATGAGGCCAGCCTCTGGTATTTTTTAAAAGCCCTGCAAGGTAATTCCAATGTGCAGGGCAAGTTTGAAAACCATTGCTCCCAAGATCCCCTTTCACTTCTTCCATACCTTGATTCTACACCAGACATCGTGATGGTGTTGAGAATAATCAATTTCAAAGTAAAAACTCAGATCAGACTTCTACCATCAGGGAAACCTTTCCTGATCCCCAGCTCAGGACTGAGTTAGGTAATCCAGTCTCCTCCCGGGTCCATACAGCTTCTTTCAATCACAGCATGAATGAATTATGTTATAGATGTCCACATGTCTGTCCTCCTTAGATTCCAAGACAAAGTGATCATATGATTTACCACCCAAACCAGGGCACTTTTGAAAGTGAGAGGGGGAACTTTCCATAATTACACCCCATGAGTAAGTATAATCGGCCTGCTCTAAGTTCCTTATCCTAAGTTCTTATTCTCCTTTGATTCCTCCATGTCTAGCACTGAGTTCAGCTCACAGTAGGTACTCAATAAATCTTTACTGACTGACTAGATAAAGGTAAGTACACATTTGGGATCACTCAGGCTACACTGCACTATAACTATCTCAATGCCCATGAAAAACAATTCCCAGTACTTAATGGCAGCCTCAGCACATCACAGATTCTTTAATTTTCACAGGATGAATGAAAGGTACTACTTTCATTTGACATAAAAATCAAAGCATAATATGACTTGCTCAACATTATTCTCCATCTTATTAAATAAAGTATATTAAACTCCAATGCAATGCTATGTCAAAATTGACAGGAGTCTAGAACTTGAAATACAAGTTATCTTCTACTAAGTAATAGAATAATTGAAATAATTTTTAAAGATAGGAATCATTAACTCAGAAAAAAAGAGAGTGTCGCTTCTGAGTAAGTCTTGAAAGAACTACTGGTCATTCTACAGAACAATGTTTCTCAAACTAAATATCTGGAACCCTTCCCCTCCAGTTCTCCAAGCTCTAGAGTTTGGACAAAGGTTGGTAGATGTGCACTAAATACATCCATCATAACTACACTTTCTCTTACAGAAGGTATAAACATTTTGATTTTGGACAACTGCCTTAAAATAACCCACTCCAAGTATTTACACTATAAATTCATTATTTTGCGTACTTTGAAGTCTCTTAAAATTTGGTCTAACTATAGTTAACGTAAGATTCTATCACTTGTGCAAATTAAAAGTTACACTACTAAGTGCACTAATAACACAAAGATGAGGTGAAGCTGGCAAACTACTACTACTAACACCAGCTAAAATTTAATTCAAACACATATTTTATGCCAGGCTACAAGCAGCTTACAGAAAATAACTCATTTAATCCACACAACCATGCTACCAAGGTGGTACTATTAATACTCATACACTCATTTTACAGACTAGCCAATTAAGTAACTCGCCCAAGGTTAAAGCCAGTAGGTCATGAGACTGGAATTTGAATCCGGTCACTCTGCCTCCAGAACCCGTCCTTTCTAGCACCGTGCCCAGATGTCTCTTAACATATACTGATTATAGCAGTGTAAACTGAGGCTAGCCTTTCAGAAAGCACTCTGAACAGATCAGGAACCAGGAAAATGTCACAAATATCTGATACATATATCTGGATATCTATCATATATGCTCAAATAAACTCACCACAGTTTTGCTTAAACAAAAAAGAAAAGTGGAACAATTTAAATGCCTAAAAATAGGGAAGTGGCTAAACAAAGCATATTTACCCCAATGACAACTAAGAACAATGGCTATGAAGACTGCAACAACAGAAAAAAAATTTACAGCAAATACCGACTTTTTAAAAAGCATTTATAAAACTGCATATGCTCTATGACTGACAATTATGTGAGAAAGGGCTAGGGCTATTGGATATAAACTACTTCTAAATGCTGACATAGCTGTACTGAATAAATTTGTGTATTTCACATTTCTGCTATTCAAACGTTTTCAAATTGAAGTAATATTACTTTTATATGAAAAACAATGCACACATTTAAAATATATTAAAGGGTTGGCCAATTAGCTCAGCTGATTAGACTGAGTCCTTGTAACTCAGTCGGTTAGCGCAACTGGTTTAGAGTGAGGCCTTACAGTAAGGTCAAGGGTTCGATTCCCCTTCCTGGCCAGGCCACCAAAAAAAAAAAAAAATTAGAGAAGCATACGCTTAAATATATGCTAATATTCAAATATACATGCATTTCAGCAAATATGCTAAGGGCATCCTGAACTGCAAAGTCACGACATTAAAACGAGGAACTGGGGTGTGACTCTTTTCTCCTTAACAATCTCCTTCCCATTCTTTCATGCATTCCCATGCATTTTATAAATGCTCAAAAACTCACACCTTCGCTACCGCCTACGCGGCCTTAACACTATTCGCATAACAATTGTAAACATATTTACACTAGTTAAGTGCTATTTATACGACGCATTTTGACGTTTTTACGCGTTTTTTCTTTTTTGTTTTGTTTGTTTGGGGGGTTTTTTGGCGGTTGGTACAGGGATCGAACCCTGGAGCTTGGTGATATCAGCACCACGCTGTAACCAACTGGGCAACCGGCCAGCCCCGTGTTTTTAGCTTTTATACTATACGCGTTTATACTGTACGCGTTTATACTATAAAAACCCTGCAGTAGAGCACCTTCTCTCCAATTGGTTTTCGGTTCCTTTCACCGAAAATCCAACCCCTAACTCGCTCTGCCCACAAAGTGCAGTTCGCAGCAATGCTGACCCAAACTGGAAGTTCACTGGCGCCAGTTTTAAAGCGGTCATTCCCAAACCCAGACTAAAATCCTTTATGAAGCACTAAGACGGTTCAGGTGTTTCATATTTGTGCTATAAGGTAAAAATCGAGAGTTTTCCGGGTTTTGTTTACCACGCCAACACCGTTGGATGGAATGTGTTGACATAACTTTGTGCTAAGGGTCACAAGAGCAGAAAGGGAGAAACACAGTGAAACTTGGGGATGGGTTCGCAGCCCTCGCCTCCTGCGGCACCGACAACGCGTGCATTAAAACGCTTCGGTACAAGCAGCACCGATCCCACCCTGCATGCACTGGGTTCCACGGTGCTACACCGAGTCCCCTTGCAGATAGGGAGAGGGGACTCAGAGCTGGGCCGAAGTGGGGTCGGGCTCTCCCAGAGGCCAGGCCTTCCCCGAGGCCGAGCGGGGCCCACGTCCCCGTGGCTCCTGTCGCCCCCCGGCCCGCTCGGCAGCCCCCTCTCACCCGCTCCGGGGCGCTCCATGGTCGCAGCGCG
>NW_007727164.1:346023-353582 GCF_000696425.1 Galeopterus variegatus | reverse complement strand
CGCAGCGCGATGCCGCGTCCCCGCTGGCTCCCCGCCCGCCTGCCCTCCCCGGCCCGCGGCCGCCCGCGGCCTTTGGCAGCCCTCAGCTATTTCCTGTGGCGCGGCCTTTCCCGTCCCACGCTTGGAGGGGCGAGATTGGGACGGGCCTGGAAACATTCCCTGGCCCGGTGTCTTCTGAGAACCCCGGTGTGTAGCTTTGCAATGAGCTTTGAAAACAGGAGTTCTGGTGGCAAAATATTTGGGAGGAGCGAGATGTACGAGGGCTTGTACATCAGTATAATAAGATATTTTATTTAGCTTCCCTTAAAAAAAAAGGAAATTGTGACAGTTTTGAATTTTTAGCAATGGTTTTGCTGACCTAAAAAGAAAGTGAGGCCAAATACATACAGCAAGGATTTATTGAGCTAATAAGATGATGGCAAGTGGAGAGACACATAGATCAAATAGCTCTGAAAATGTGTTCCACAAAGGGCCAGCAGAGCTTAGCATTTTACAATCACAAGAAGGGGGAGAAATCAAAGGAGAGAGGTAGAAGGACAGCCCTCCTAATCTTTACGGCTTTCTGGCTTTATTATGGCTACTTAAAAAAATGGTCTAAGTAAAATGGTCTTAAAGTAACATTTTTCAGGACAGATGGACATAACTGCTGGCTTATCCCAAATCTCCCAAGGCACTGTATTTTAGCTGACCTGGTCAGAGTAGATTTTATCAGTTTTAAGTCTAGAAATTAAATGGAAACCAGCTACTGCAGATTATGGTACTGAAGTGAGTAAAATGGGAGAAAAAACAATTTACTTAGTTTAAAAAATGATAAAATCTAAAAACCTTTTCAACTTGGAACATAATACTACTGGTTTGGTTTGATTTTGTTTTGTTAGTGCAAAGTAATCGGGGGACAAGAAAATTAGGTGTATCCCTCAACAAATTAATCTAGGCATTTTTGCAAATAACACTTGAATGCATCCTAGATTGGGGTTGAAACCGAAGACTGCCGCACAACCACAATAGTTGACGTAAAGGCCATACACTAAAAGTTATGGAGCTAATTATTCTTTTTTTTTTTCCTTTTTGTCTTTTTTTGTGACCGGTAACAGGATCGCAACCCTCGGTGTCGTGCCCGCACCGCGCTCAACCAGTGAGCGGACTGGTCTCTATATGGGATCCGAACCCTCGGCGGGAGCGCCACCACACTCCCAAGTGCCGCACTCTACCGAGTGTGCCACCGGGCCGGCCCTGGAGCTAATTATTCTGATTTTAAAATAATTCTAGCAAATCAAGCATCTGGTTTTCAAACCCATAGCATTTGTGGGCTTGTACAGCAGTAGACAGGTTCCCCCTAATTTATAATAAATATTTATTTAATGCCTGAGCTTCCTGCTGAGGTTGTGCAGGTAAGACAGTTCTGTTTTTTAAAAGAGCTGATCATCTAACAGCAGGGGATCGCAACCCTTGGTGTCGCGCCCGCACTGCGCTCAATCAGTGAGCGGACCGGTCTCTATATGGGATCCGAACCCTCGGCGGGAGCGCCACCACACTCCCAAGTGCCGCACTCTACCGAGTGTGCCACCGGGCCGGCCCTGGAGCTAATTATTCTGATTTTAAAATAATTCTAGCAAATCAAGCATCTGGTTTTCAAACCCATAGCATTTGTGGGCTTGTACAGCAGTAGACAGGTTCCCCCTAATTTATAATAAATATTTATTTAATGCCTGAGCTTCCTGCTGAGGTTGTGCAGGTAAGACAGTTCTGTTTTTTAAAAGAGCTGATCATCTAACAGCAGAAAAAAAGAAACATAAGGAACTGCAATAAGTAACGAAATAAAAGCTGGAAAGAAGTAACCCACGTTAATATTGAAGAGGATCAGAATATTCCACCCCAAAATATGCCACTTTGTCATGGATCATTTTGAGCTGAAGGCAACTGAGAAACTGCAAACACAGGAAGAACTCTCTGCCCTCTTCCTTTCAGTCTAAAAGCAGAGTATAAATTTCCCATTGTAAAGGTGACATAAATTTCCATTTTTAAAGGCGTGCTGCTCTCCCATACCAGGAAGAGGAGGATGATCTGCATAACAAACCTTTCTAAACAACCATTTCTTACCATATATTTCCGAGGCACCTTCGACAATTTACTCCACCACCACCAGAAGCCCAAACCTCTTTTCCTTTGTCTAGTCTTGTCACAGTTTATCACCCTTTGTTAAAATGGTGTATAAGCCACCAGGTCTAACTGCCTCTTTGGGTTTTTCTCTTCTTTCCTGTGCAGCTCCTATGTGCATTCATAATAAATCTTTACTCCTGTTCATATGTCTTTTGTCAGTTTAATCCCCATGCTCCAGCTACTGAACTAAGAGGTAGGGGAACAGTTTTTTCCTTCCCCAACAATATGTATCAAGAGAAATATGAAAGTTTTACTCTGTGTCAAACAGAGATATCAGCCCAAATGCCACCTATTCTCCACCACCAGTATTATGAACATAAAGTCTTACCCAGTATCTCTCATGTAAAGGAAAATTTGAGTTACCCAAGTCCTGAAAAAGAGGTTTTTCACAGAGCTTTGAGAAATGACTGGGGCAAGGGAAGTACAAGGTAAATCTTACACACCTTATTGTGCCAAAAAGCAAAGACAAATGGGGACTATCAAAAACACAGTAAGTAGGGCTGAGCCTGTGGTGCACTCGGGAGAGTACGGCGCTGGGAGCACAGCAGTGCTCCCACTGCGGGTTCGGATCCTATATAGGGATGACAGGTGCGCTCACAGCGCTCACTGGCTGAGCACGGTGTGGCTGGTCTCAAAAAGGACAAAAAAAAAAACACAGTAAGTAGCTTGAAACAGATTTCGCTGAGCAAATGGGAGACAATTTGACATCAAAAAAGAATAATAATTGTAACTGTCATAACATATTAAATATATAAAATCCATGAGTTCATAATGACACTCAAAAAATGAGAGCAAGAAAAACTAATGAACCACCATTGAAAGTGACGATTACACCAACTCCTTAGTCTCCTTACTCTGAGAATTGGTTATTAAAAGGAAAGAACTGAGTATTACCGTGCCATTTTAGGAGAAGCAGTAGTAAAGGAAAGCTGGTTTTAATAGAAGAATGTCTGATAATAAATGTAGAAAACATGAAAAAATTAGAAAATTACCATTTTGCCACCACAATTGATCACTGTTTCATTCCAATATCGTCAATATGTGCCAAAATCATTACATGAAATGTTAATGGGGAACAAGATATTTATAAGTTGCCAAAATACTACCCCACAAAGCACTTGCCAGTTGCTGAGGAGAGAACATATCTTAAACAGTGTAAAGAAACATGATTGTCGGGCCGGCCCGTGGCTCACTCGGGAGAGTGTGGTGCTGATAGCACCAAGGCTCCGGGTTCGGATCCCATATAGGGATGGCCGGTTGGCTCACTGGGTGAGCGTGGTGCTGACAACACCAAGTCAAGGGTTAAGATCCCCTTACCAGTCATCTTTTAAAACAAAAAACAAAAAAAAAAAAACATGATTGTCACTACCTTTCACACATGATAATGGTGGGACAATCTGTGCGTCCTGTGAAGGCTGTAGCACCACCTATAAAGTCTTCTTGTGAAAAATGTTTCACCCAAAGCTGGTAAGCCTTTAAACCTAACTTCCAGTTTGCCAGAAATACAGGAGCTAAAGGAACAAGTGAAATATCTTGAGGAAAGAAGCAGACAAATCTACGCTGTGTGGCATTCTGGCTTGTGCTCTTCACAATATCAGTGGGGGACTGGGGTACAGGAACAGTGTGGTGGTGTGAAACTAAATCCTCCCAATCCAGTTATCTTGGCAGTGTATAGCATCATGTGGGAGGAGAAAGGGCGGTGTGCTGATAGTCAGGAGGGAATGGGCAGGACGTAAGGATGGGGAGAAAGTGTGGGCCAGATTATCAAGGCCCTCATGAGTCATGCTAATGAGGCTGAACATTACATTAGCCTGAAGGCATTGGGAAACCTGGTTCTTTTCTGTGTTCATAAAACAAATACCTACAAATTTATCTATTTAACTGACATTTACCTTTTTTTTGGCAGCTAGGACAGTACAGGGATCTGAACCCTTGACCTTGGTGTTATCAGCAACACGCTCTACAAACTTAGCTAATCAGGCAGTCCCTTAATTGATTTTTAGCATGTATTGGTTCTGTCAAGTTCTTCAAAAAAAAAAAAAAATCCTACAGGGATTTTTAAGCTCTATATTAGTTTGCTGATTATCTCTAACCTTAACTCATTCTCAGTACCATTTAGCAGTAATAAAATGTGGTTTGTTCATATCAGTAAGCTGAAGTGGCCTATTGCTGTTACAGGGGACCATAGCTATGGCAGCCAGAACTGTCAGTGACCTCCTCTGAAGAACAGTGCCTGATCTTACCCTTCCACCTGGGTTAGGTGCCCCACCTGTGGGCTCTAATACACCCTGTGTTTGCCCTGACTATCTCTTTTACTACATTTTCTGTTTCCCATATTTGACTTTATGCTACTCGAAGGCAGGGACTGTGTTTTAAAGTTTTTGTATTCCCAAGTGCATAGAGGTTGCTCAATGAATAGTTGTTTAATGAATGAATAAAACTTTTATAAGCATCAGACTTGTTTATTAACTACTCAGACTTATCCAAAAAGAAAGCAACACACCTAAATAAATTTCGAAAAAGAGAATATCATGGGTAATCTTAATGTTCTAAAACTTCTCCAGCATGAGGCTAAAAATTAGCTGACATTAACATGAACATCCAAATCTCAATAGTTAAATAAATCTACCTACTCATGCTAGGACTGCAGTCCCATGTAACCCCTTCAAAATACATCTGGATTTCCAAAGTGTCTGGCATCACTCATGAATGATTCTAGGCTGCCACCCCTCCCCAGCCCTTGCCTCACTGATCAACTGATCCAGTCTCCTCTGATCCGTTCTTATCTCCAGGAAGTCCTGTGCCCTCACCAGAGACCAGCTGCCTGCTGCTTCACCTGGCCATTGTGCATTCTCTCAGTCCTCATGGTGACAGTCTCTTGCAAATGAGAACAACTCCTCCCTATACATTGCGCTCTGCTAGGGGTAGGGCAAGGTGAGAAGTACCACAGAAGAGTATTTAGACCTGTGAGAATTATAGAATTTGCTCAGATAGCAAGTTCCTCTATACACTCAGCTCTTTTTCTCCTCTTCATCGCCAAGATAGCTAGATTGGAAGGGTTCAGGTTCAAGCTACCACACTGTTTCTGTCCCATGGCCCATCTCTGACCTGCTCATTTGGCTGGTTCATCCTACCAGACTCCTTCCTGTATTGTGAGTTCTCTGTCAGGTTCTTCATTTCTCTTTTGTGATATGATCCTGTCCCCATGAATTCCTACCAAAACACCTGACCCTGTTTTAATTCTTGTCCTAGGAGTTTCCTTGATCCAACATATAAAGCATAGCTGCACATAGTTACAAAAGTGGATGAAGTCATGCAGTTCTACAAGACATGGTCAAATATCAGTACAAAGCTAACTGTGACCCTGAGTGACCCAGGGTGACTCAGGATGACATTTCATTTTGTTGAAGAAGGAATATGTATTTAACAATAAAATATGTATGCCTTTCAATTAATGTTTGAGTGTTACATTTTTAAGATATCGTTACACTTATTTAATGATAGAGTTACTTCAGTAGCCAGACATAGTTGAAGGGTCTGATAATATTAAATAACAGTATGCAAATTTTTAAATTATTTTAAGTATTTCTAACTGCAAATATAAAATGTCTAATTTATGTAAGAAACATATTGTTTCATACGTTTTTTAAGTTCAGAAAAACTCATGGAATAAAATAAAAAATTATCCATAATATATCAACTAGAAGAATACTTTTCTAGATATAGATATACAGATATAGATATAGATGTACACACACATGTCGAGCTCTTTCACCTGCCCATAATCCTGCCGACTGGGCCAATTGTCGAGCTAGGGCTGGGTCTGGAGCTCACAGACCCCTCAAGCCCGTTGTCCAGATTGGGTCACAAACCCTTCACATGCCAGCTGGGTCCCCAAACCCCTCACATGCAGGTCTGTGAGCTAAGTAACCAGTAAATAGGTCCTTGGAAGCTGTGGGTTGGCGAGCATGGCCGTGTGGGTGGACGCCTGGGGCAGTCCTCAGCCAAGTCGCAGCGCCACATATGCGCACTAACTCCACCCCCACACACAATTTGCTTACAAAGAATGTGCCGCACCACCCCCAACTGGATGGGCAGGTGAGGGGGCCTGATTAAATAATTCTAATTTCCCAACAACATATATTTTATATATAAAGCATATATTTTATAAAATATAATCATGTTGCATATGGCATTATAAACTGCTTTTTCCCTGTACAATACAGTATATTGTGACTAATTTCTCATGTCCTTAATTATTCTTCTATATCAGATTTCAATCCTGCATATTAAGTGTTTATATAAATGTATCATAATACACTTGATCAATTGCCTATTGACAATCATTGTTCAATCTCATTTAAATTCATCTTAGTTTTTCATTGTTAAAAATAACTCCATACAAGGTCCAGGGTTCAATCCATGTACTAGCGTACTGGCCAACCACCAAAAAAAAAAATAACTCTATGATAAATATTTTTTCTCTAGTTCTTTGTAAGTAATTTTTATTATTTCCTTAAAATAAATTCTCAGAAGTCTTGGTGGTAAAAGATTATGACTCATTGTAGGACTTTTGAAACAAATCGCCAAATCATCCACCAAAAAGTTCATGCAAATTTACATGCTTATAAGCAGTCTGTGAAAGTTTATGAAATTCTACCATTTTTAACTTCTTCCCTTATTTTTCATTTACCAGGTTCAATGGTTCTTGTTTTAACTCCTATTTCTTTAATTATTATTATTTTTTTTTTGTCTTTTGTCTTTTTCCGTGTCCGGCAACGGATCGCAACCCTCAGTGTTGCCCCCGCACCGGACCGGGGACTGGCAACGGGATTGCAACCCTCGGCGTTGCCCCCGCGCCTCGCTCAGCCAGTGAGCGGGAACCAGTCTGTATGTGGGATCCGAACCCTCGGGCGGGAGCGCCGCCGCGCTTCCCAAGCGGCACACTTATCCAGTGCGCCACCGGGCTGGCCCTATTTCTTTAATTATTAATGAATCTGATTATTGTTTTGTATACTTAATAGTCATCTGCATGTCTCTTTTTATAAAGAACATTTGCTTATTTTTCTAAGTTGTTTATCTTTTTCTACAACTTCATAAAGTCTATTTACTAATGGTTTTGTATACTTTGTCATATATACTGAAAACATTTTCCCTAATTTGTTACTTGCATTTTAATTTGTGTACAGTAGTTTTTTTTTTCCTAATTTAATTTTATCTTATTTTATTTTGTCGATATACAATGTGGTTGATTATTGTGGCCCATTACTGAAACCTCCCTCTCCCTCTCCCCACTCCCTCCCAACAATTTCCTTTCTGTTTGCTTGTCTATCAACTTCAAGGAATTGCAATTGTTATGTCTTCTCCCCCCCCTCCCGGTTTTGTGTGTGTGTGTGTGT
>NW_007727164.1:312923-346013 GCF_000696425.1 Galeopterus variegatus | reverse complement strand
CTCCCAACACTGTCCTTTCTGTTCCCTTGACGTATCAACTTCAAGGAATTGTAGTTGTTATGTCTTCTCCCCACCCTCCCGGTTTTGTGTGTGTGTGTGTGTGTGTGTGTGTGTGTGTGTGTGTGTACTTATTTATTTATTTTTAGCTCCCACCAATAAGTGAGGTGTGTACAGTAGTTTTTAGCATTCAGAATTTGAAAATTTGTATGCAGTCTTATGTATTAATTTTCCTTAGTGGCTTTATTTCTTTGCTCTAATGATTAAAAGTATTTTCCCTTCACAAGATTGTTTATAGAGCTTTCTACTTCTTTATTTTTTTAATATTTAATTCTTGAATAAATCTGGAACTTATTTGATTGTATCAGATGAGATAGGGACTTTATTTTCTCTCCAAAGAAACCAAGTGTCTGAGTACCATCATGACATACAATCCATAGTCAAGAAGTTCTAGGTCCTTTTCCCTCAAAAACATCCCTGCCCTGTCACTTTTTGTCAAATCATACTTTGGTAAGTCAATTAATCTCACTAACTATAGTGTGCTAATGTACTAATAAGTCCTAATGAATTATTTTGGCAAAATAATTGCAGGAAAACATAGTGCACACCTTATATACATATGCAGGCAGTCACTTTATTAGCCATCAAACTGCTTTAATTTCTATTTAACAATTATTACTGTCTGGAATTATATTATTTGACTACTCATGTATTATCTGCTTTTCTTAGTAAAATGTAAACTCCAGGAGGGCAGGACTTTTGTGGTCTTTACTCAGAGTCTGGCACATAGAAGTTTCTAAGTGAATATTCATTGAACTTTCTAGAGATTGAACCTAATTTTGAAGAGGTGTGTCTAATGGGGAGCCATGGATGGAGATTTTGGAGGTTTGAAAGCCTTTGGCTGCTATTTTGCCTACTCTTAATTCTAGCAATGCCTGTGGATATTTAATTCCTTTATCATAAGATTGCTACATTTGTGGATAATGATTCAATATTTGCATAGTTAATTCACCACCAAAGCATTACTTATGAAGTGCAGGAATATGGTAATTAGCAATCACTGGTACTCTGCCTATTTCGAACAAACAAGAAAAAGAAAGAAAGAAAGAAAATAAAAAACAAGCATATCCAATTACAGTATTGTCACATGTGGGTAATCTGAGCAACCAAAAATAAGTCACAAATGTTTTGACCAAGATAAATTATTATAAACTGTCTCAAGCTTCAAATTTGTTCATAAATATAACTAATTTATTAAAATGAATATTTATTTAATAACACAACACCAAACAGGAGAAAGAACACCTTCATGATAGACAGAACGTTCTTCTAAAATCACATGATAGGAAATTATCTTAATTCCACGTGGCCTCCAAGTACACTGGAGGCCAGCTATCACAGAAGTCATGGAAAAGAAAGACTACCAGACCAAATTAAAATGCTCATATCACACAGTTAGTTAAATCAATTTAGAACACATAGTGAAAAGCAGGGAGAAAGAAATGGGGTATGTTAATGTGTTTAGGATTGGATGTGAGTGGGGTGAATGGGCCACACTACCTGAGTCCTGGCGAACTTGCTATCCATGCACCTTGTCTCTCTCTGCTGCTCCCTCAGCCTTCCCTGATCGTTGTGAGGTTATGAGGACCAGGACCAAGGTTAAAGCAAAGGGACTCAAGCCACTTGCTCTACTGGAAAGATGCAAGGACAAGTATACCTGGCCACAGGCACCTAATGTCTATGTAATGCCTCAGATTATTAAACATCTCTTTGTCCTTCTATCCTTTTTAACATGCATCTAGATAAGATAAAATGAAGGGAACTGCCAAAGCAGGATCCCTTTGGCTATGTGTTTATTTGAAGGCATTATTCCCAGGCGTAGCATTAATTCCAACAAGTGTTCTCCCTGAAGTTTTTTCCCTCCCTGAAGTTTTTTGTGGCCAATTCAGCCACAGAACTTCTGAATTTCCACAGTAGGCATTCACAAGAAAGCATTGCCTTCCTTTCCTGCCCCAGGACTCTCACCACATATACTACAAATAGAGTGATCAACTGTCCCGGTTTGCCTAGGATCATTCAGTTTTAGCAGTGAAAGGCCCATGTCCCAGGAAATACCTCAGTCCCAAGCAAACAGAGACAGTTATCACCCTAGTACAAATCAAGAGAAATGAGATGATGTGACAAAGAATTAAAGATTTCTATGGACGAGAGCCAGGAAAGGCTTGGAAGGGGAGTAATATTTGAGACCAGATTTGAAAATGAGTGGATTAAGAGAGCTGGGGCAGCAGGGGTAACACATTTCAGGGTTGCAGAGACAGGACTGTGCAATTAGATGCGAAAGAGAGTGGGTCCACCAGTCTGACTGGTTCAGGTGGAAGAGGACTGGGAGATAAGTCTGGAAATTTAGGTTGAGACCAGATTATAGAAGGTTTTTAATGCCAGACTAAGCAATTGTGACATTATTACATGAAAACTGGATAATGCAAAAGAACTCTGACCTTGCAACTGGCATGGTGAGGGATGGCTTTAGAAAGACACATCTTTCAGGTCCTTGCAGGATTTACTGGAGAAGGAAAATCATCAAAGCCCCAAGTCCAGTTAGTTCCTTGTGGTACTGTAATCATCCAAATGCAAGGGACAGAACCTTGAACAAGGTGTTGGCCTCGAAATAAAAAAAAAAAGTGAGAGATTTAAGAGACTGCAAGACAACAGTTGCTGAAACTCAGCAATTGATAATGTGGAGAAAGAGAAATGAGTTGGCTGGCACCAGGACATTAGAAGTGGAGTGAATTGGGTGTCCCTAGAGCAGCCTAGAACAAAGAGGATGAGAAGTGGGAGACTGGAGAAAGGGATGAGCTGAGTGAACAAGACGGCAGAAAGTATGTGCTGAATAATGGGTCTCATCTCCTGATCTCTCAGACATCTTCAATACATTAATAGTTAAATTCACCAATCTTAGGTGTGAGTGATTTTGCTATAGAAACTAAGGGGAAGACTAAAGATCAAAAAGGACACAAGGATTCCTGTGCCCAGAAGTTGAAAGGATCCTATGATTGTAAACCCCTAAGAATTCTCAGAAATCTAAGGGAAGGGTTGGATTTTCACATGCCATCAGAATTTGAGCCAGTTTAGCTAGATTTCAACAGAGTCAGTACAAGAGAAAAACTGATTGAATAATGGGAGAGGTGGTGGTGGGGTGGGTATAGAGTCAGAACGAGATGAAGGCATTTCTCTCACATACGAAGGAAGCAAGTTAGGAAAGACAGATCCTGTTAAGTATTTGAATGGGGTCATGGTTAAGGAAGGTACTTTCTAAAGATGTAGGCTTTCTTGATGAAAATAGGCACTGATGTCAATTGCTGGGAGGAGAAGAAAACAATGAGGGAGGACTCTTGACAATTTGGAAGTTTTAGATATACAAGTGATCATTAAAACTATGTTTGTGGATAAGGTCATCCAGGGAGAGGTACACGGAGTTGGAAAATTAGGGGGCTGTGGATGGAACATTTTCACCATATTTCTGAAAACAATATTAATCTTTTTTTTTTTTTTTTGACACTTCATCAGCTGCCTGAATTATTACATTCTTCGTTTCTTCTTTTCTGGGTAAGAGTAATAAATGATCTCTGTAAGAACATTTACTTCATGAACATTGATTCTTTTTCTTCAATCAAAATAAAGAAATCATTTACTTATTCCTTTGAACCTCTCTATATCTCCCATCTCTTTGTCTCTGAGCTATATTTTGGATAAATTCACCAAATGTTTCCTCCACTTCACTAATCCTTTCTTCAGCTTTGTCTAAATATGCTATTTACTCAGCGTTTGAGTTTTGAATTTCAAGTATTATATTTTTCATTCCTAGGGCCTCTATTTGATTATTTTTCAAATCTGCTTGTATTTCATTCTAGTCTATTGTTCATGTCTTCAAGTCTCTTATTTCTTTAAATATATTAACCATGTTATTTTTATACTCTATATCTGATAATCCTAATATCTGAAGTCTGTGGGTTTGATTACACTTTCCAGTTTTGTTTGTTTGTTTGTTTGTTTCATACTTACATTGTCTTTCTTATAAGTTTTATGATCTTTGTTTGTGAGCTATGTTGGACCTTTTTCTGAGGAAATACTTTGAAGCCTGGCTTGAAGTTGCATCACTCTGAAAAGGAAACAAGTTCATTTCTGTGTCATCAGGGTGCACTATTAACCTGAAAAAACTTGAATTCAATCAAGTTTTTGATTTATAGATGTTTTATACCACATTGGAAAGGTTGCCAAATGAAATACAGGATACCCGGTTAAATTCAAATTTCAGTCTAATACCAAGAATGTTTCCCATTAGAATCTCATCTCTGTGCAAGGATCACCTGTTAGATCCCTCACCTTAAGTAAATCTTTAGCTTTATCTGCTATCTCTACACACCAATTCTCAAAATGTAAATTCAAGTTTCCCTAGGTTGACCTTTAGGATGAAAACCAGCTTCATAAATCATTTACCTTTCAGGACTCTTTCTTTTTTCTATCCTTGTTGTTTCTACATATTCCTTGCCAGCTATGTAAAACATTTGGAAAGTACTGTTTATATAGTATTTCCAGTATTTCTAGTTGTTTTTGGTGGGGGAGAGAGGGGAGGGGGAGGAGGGGGAAGAAGAGGAGTCATTCAGAGTATCACAAATGCTGTTCCATCAGAACCAGACATTCTTCAATCCTCCATTTCTGCTAACTCTGCAGTCTGGTACTGCATGGTCCTACAATTTAATCACCTCTTCAAGGCTCCACCTTTCAAGTACCATAATAGGATTTCCCATCCTCTTAGTGGTCACAGTGGGGCCAAGTATCTAATACATAAAACTTGTGGGACACAATCCAAGCTTCAGTGAGTTTTGGAGGGACATACTTCAATCCACTACATTCCACCCCTGTCCCCCCAAAACTCATGTCCTTTTCACATACAATTACATTCATTTCATCCCCAAAGTCTTAACTTGTTTCAACTCAAAAGTCCAAAGTTCAAAGTCCCATCTATGAAGTCAATACAAGTTATCTACTTCCAAGATACAGTGGTGGGACAAACACAGGGTACATATTCCCATCACAGGCCAAAAGAAAGGTGTAACAGGTCCTAAGCAAGTCCAAAATCCAGCAGGGCAGGATTAAATCTCAAAGCTGGTGAGTCAGGTACCTAGACTCCATGTTCGACCTCTTCTGCAGGCTGGTGTGGGAGTTGGGTCCCCAAGTCCTCCGGCAGCTCCACTCCTATGGCTTTCCTGGTCTGAGGCCACACTTCAGCTCTCCCAGGCTGGTGTTCCACTCTGGTAGCTCCACAAGTCTGGGATGTCCATGGAGGTCCCGCTGTCATGGCTCCACTAGGCATGATACTGATAGGGTTTTTCTGCTGCAATTCTGACCCCACATTTCTACTCGGCATTGCTCTAGCGAAGACTCTATGTGGTGAATCCACCCCTGTGACAGACTTCTTCCTGGGTCCCCAAGTTTTTCCATTTGTTACAGGGAACCCTGAGCATTTTCTAATTGTTAAACCTTTCCCTTTTTTCAGCTCAAGAAACCATTTTTAGAAATCCTATGCTTGATTGTCTTAATAGCAAACTCTGACTCCTGCACCTTAACTTGCCCGCTTCCTGCACCCGCCTGTATTCATATGCTAATAGGAGACAACAACAGTCTCACACCGTCCTAAGGCCTGGATGCAAATTAGGCTCCAGAGCTGACCAATGGACTGCGTCCTATAATCAGACAATACAAATCAGCAGGACTGCATCCCTCATTTACATAGGAGGACCTAAATGGGAATTTGGGTGGGAAGCTAGAGCGGGAATTTTGGCTATATGAGACTGCCTCTCTCCTTTGTTCAGGGAGACACTGGTCTAGGAGTCTTCACTCCCCAGTGCTCTCCTTGCTTGCAAGCTGTAACACTGCACAAAGAGCTGTAACACCAAATAAAGAGCTGTAAAACTGCAACACTGACTCTGGTCTTGCATTCCTCTGTGCGATCTCCCCCACAACACATACATCCTCTGAAACAGAGGTGGAGGCTTCCAAGCTTCCACAACTCTAGCATTCTGCAAGCCTGCAGACTTAACACCACGTGGATGCTGCCAAGACTTCCGGCCTATATCTTCCAAAGCTGTGGGTCCAGCCATGCCTGGGGCCGATTTAGCTAAGGCTGGAGCAGCATGGGTGTGGGAAGCAGTAATGTTCCTCATCAGTAAATGGATTTAGTCCAGAGTAGTTAGTATCATTTGGCTTTGCTTTCATACTCTGCATAGATTGGTAATCTGCTAGTGACAGACTGTGGGAGCTTGCTCTGTGCTCAATCTAATAACTTGGACCCGTTACCACATTTATTTCCTATCAGTGTTCTTTGCCTGAGGGTAGAATCTACTTCCCTGTGCCTTAATCTCTTGGAGAGTTTTATAGAATTATAGGTCAATCTAATGGTGCCACCACCACCACCACCCCAACTTGTCTTTTGAGTAGTCCCTAGGAATCCCATTTTTATTGGTGTGTCTTAACTGCATTTTCTGGGACCACACCTGAGACTCCTCATGGGATTAGCCTTAGATTAGTTTTCTAGTTGCCTTTAGTAAGACCAGTTTACAGAGTAGTGTTAGATTTCCCGGAGTGACTCTGCCGTCATGGGTAAATGACTAGCTTCTTTTTCCTCCCTCTCAGTCCCAGTGTCAGAGTTTTAGCTTATCTTTCTTCCAGGCCCACCCAGCACCGTGCACCTGCAGTGCCAGTGGCATGCTGGAGCTGGCTCATACCAGATCGTGAGAGCAAATTGCTAAACTTTCAGGAATTTTGAGAGCTGGTTATTAAGGCCAGCTATTATTAAAAATTAAATTATGGAAACTTATAATTAAATGAATCATATTTAAAACAATGGCAACTATGAAGCTCTTAGAAGAAAGCATAGGAGTTGATCTTTGTGCGTTGAGTTAGGCAATGATTTCTTAAATATGACATAAATACAAACGACCAGGGGAAAAAAAATAGATAAATTGGATTTCATCTCAGAATTTAAAAGTCTCATGCTTCAAAGGACACTGTCAAGAAAGTGAAAATATAGCCCACATAATGAGAGAAAATATGTAAATCATATCTGATAGGGACTTGTATACAGAATATGTATTTTTAAAACTCTTATAACTCGGGCCGACTCACTCGGGAGAGTGCGGGTGCTGATAGCACCAGGGCCACGGGTTCGGATCCCATATAGGGATGGCCGGTTCGCTCACTGGGTGAGCGTGGTGCTGACAACACCAAGTCAAGGGTTAAGATCCCCTTACAGGTCATCTTTAAAAAAAAAAAAAAAAAAACTCTTATAACTCAATAATAAAAAGATAAATTATCCAATTAAAAAACAGTAATGGATTTGAATAGACATTTCACCAAAGAAGATATACAAATGGCCAATAAGCATATGAAAAGATGCTCAACATCCTTAGTCCTTAGGGAAATGCAAATCAAAACCACAACGAGATAGCACTTCACATGCACTAGGATGGCAATAATTAACAAGACAGACAATATCAAATGCTGACAAGGCTGTGGAGAAATTAGAAATATCCAGAATAAGCAGATCCATAGAGACAGAAAGTAGATAAGTGGTTGCCTAGGGTTGCAGGAGGGGTGTGACTGCTAGTGGTTACAGGGTTTCTTTTTCAAATGATAAAAATGTTCCAAAATTAGATTGTGGCTGCACAACTCTATAAATAAACTAAAAACCATTGAATTGTATATTTTAAATGGGTGAACTGTATGGAATGTGAATTATACTTCAAAAAGCTGTTAATTAAAAAAATAGGTAATAAATATTCTAAACAGCTCACTTTCTAATTATTTTACAACATATTACTATTACCTATGCTTTTGAGGTTATTTATTGAGAGGTGATGCCCCAGAACATAGGATCAAACTGTGTACAATATTAAAACAACAAGGACTGTTTATCACAACTAGTATCTTGTTTATATCTTTATAACAGACAGCCAGATGGCAGTGAGTGATAATACTCTGCACTAATCCTTTAGGAAGACTGGTTTGCTTGATATTTAGATACAAACAATAATGATCTGTGCCACTGTAAGAAATATAACAGTGCCCCAAAGGGCTGCATGACAAATAAAATTATTAGAATATGACATACAAAAGATCTAGTCATTCATTCTACTGCAGTCCATCAACAAGTACTTGTTGAATGTTACAGAAAATACAAAAGTGAATTAGATCCTGTTCCTGCATGCACTCGAGTCTCCGCCAGAAAAATAGAAATCAATTTAGAATTTTAAAGTACAGGCATTTCATTCACAGAGAATTAGGTACTTACAAATTTTTTAAAGGGCTTAAGGAGTAAAAGTCAGGGAAGCTGCCACCAGCTTTCATATTCACTGAAATCCAAAGAATCTGAAACTTCTTAGTTTTATGCAGAAGTCAGGAAGATGCAAGAGACAGAAATCAATAATCATAGTTGCCCTGAAGCCCTGGGGTGAAATATGCAGAGGAATGTAGAAGTTGCTACAAAAAGTCACATTCTAAGTTCACATGTCCACCACCATAGCTGGAGAAAGAATGACTTCTCTCTGTCATCTGCCTTTTAATTCAAGCACATGTATACTTCATGGGCTGAATCTAAACTGTATTTGGACTCCTTCTGGCAAGGGACTAGGGAAAATGTGGTTCTCATTCATCCAGCCCCTGAAATGAAGGGGAGAGTATGTAAGGGAATGCAAATGGTGCTGAGAACCAACAAATAATATAGGACTCATTGCCCTCAAGGGAAGTCAGGTAATTTCCTGAGACTGTATGTAGCATGGATATGGGATTGTTTCTTAACAGTAGGGGACGCAAGCTGCATAAATTTAGTTTTTCCCTCAGGTAAGTTTTGTCATGCCTTCAACCACTGGACTCCCAGACACCTTAGCAAGTTGACAGGCCCTGAGGTTTGTTGGGAGATGATTTTCCACCCTCTATCACAAGTCTTAAGAAACATAAATATTATTTGTGAATTCATCTCACATGGTTTAATCATCATTATGTCACTAATGTAATGGGTCAGTGTGAAGTCCTGTGGGATGGCAAGTCTATAAAATTTCCAGTGGGCTAGATTAAGACAGACAGCTGGAGATTTGGCATAGCTCTGAGACAGGACTGGTGGGTACTGCTCATACTTCTGCATAAAAGCAAGGGGCTCTTGTGGTTTTTACTTATTAGTATAGAAGAAGAATCAGAACACTAGAGCTTGCAGGCTGGACATTTGTTTTATAAAGTACAGGTTTATTGGAACACAGCCATGCCTATTTATTTACATATTGTTTGTGGCTGCTTTCACAACAGCGGATTGAGTAGTTGAGACAGAAACTTTTAGAGACCAGCCGAAATATTGTCCTCAAACTAAAGATAAGTAGAAATAAAACAAAGTCTTAGAAAACTAAGACAAACAAACTTCTAAGTCTTCTAAAACAAAACCATGGGCCCTTTATGAAAAATAAGTACTAAATGTATTTATAATGGTTGAAATAAAGTACTTTTTTCAGGAATTTGAAATATTCAGTACTTATGTAAGAGGACTTTTCCCATAAGTCTTTCCATTCCAGTATAAAACATCCAAGACTGTGCTATTCTAACCTCTGATCAAACCTGTTTAGGAGATTTATGTGTAGCCCTTATACCATTGGACAAAGTAATTTGTAATATTTGATTGACATAGTAAATCATTACTTCTAAGGAAACACATTTAAAAAAAAAAAAAAGTCTTTGTCTCCCTGGTCTAAAAAAGCTCCAGTGTAAATTTCAGCACAGTTAGGGTCCTCATTTGAAATTCACTGGGAGTTGCTGCTGAAGTGCCAATATTGACTTGAATGAAGAGAGGCTGGCCTACAGTGTAGACCTAGAGTTCTGTGTTTATCAAGTAAAGAGCAGACATTCTCTCTCTTAAATCTAGTGGTGGGTGGGGAGAGGACACCAGAAATGTTGATTCTCTGACCTTTTAATTTGTATTGCCATTTACAGACATTTTTCTTAAATTTTTGAATTCTCATTTCTGCATAATAATTTGCAATGATATAATGCTTCAGAGATTTAATGAGGGTTTTAAGAAACATGTCATTTGATATCTTTATCAACCCAGAAAGTATTTCCTTTCATATCTCACGGATGAGAAAACTGAGGCTCAGAGAGAGTCAATAAATTATCCAGCTTCACAGAGAAAAGGACCGAAGGGAACAAATATTCACCAAGCATCCACTGTATTGTAGGTGCTATCATAAGCCAGAACTCAAACTTTGGTTTTCAGACTTCAAGTATACAATGCTTTGAATGCTTGTATCCTCCCAAAATTCGTAGGTCCTCATCCTCAATGAGATATTATTAAGGGGTGGGGTCTTTGGCAAGTGATTAAGTGCCATCTATAAGAAAGCAGGCCCTCACCCAACTTCACTGAATATGCCAGTAACTTGATCTTGGACTTCCCAGTCTCCAGAACTGTGAGAAAAAATCATCTGTGTTTATAACACCCAGTTGCATAGTACTGGGTTAAGTTTATGGTATGTTATTATAATAACCCTAACAGACTAATACTAAGTCCAATATTCTTACTATAACAATTTATTAATTTCCATCATTGTGAGTACTGGGGATAGTAGTCATGGTGGTAACTTAAACACATAAAAATATATCAGTCACTGCCCCCAAACTGAGAATAACATGATGAGGAGACACAACTATCAAACCTTAAGGCAAATGCTGTTTGTAAAGTTACTGGATGAATTGAATTAAAAAAAAAATGTTTATGTTACCACATGAAGAATTAAGCTGAAGAACAGGAAGAACGTTTGAAGAGTTCAGTTGTGGTATTCTGAAATATCTAACTACAGGAAGTTATAAAGTGTCTCTGGATAATTATTATTATTAAAGAGCAAACTTATCTTTTGGGAATGATTCAAGTATAGGCCTGCTTAAAGTCAGCAGCCGTATGAAATGTTTCCCTTCTAGTTCTATTATTCTGTGATACTGTCTCTAGTAAATGGGCGTCCCCCGCCCCAACTTTTTATTTCATAAACTCATTGTGAAAGAGTTTGAAATCTCGGACATAAATATGCTTCTTGAAGTATGTGCAATCAAGCTCTGTGCAAATACGAAGCAGGAACGAGCATGCTTTTCCTTGGCTTTTTGCTGAGGTCACAAATGACCAGATTTGCCAGACTCATTCACTCGGTAATTTATCTGATAAACATTTATTATATACACGTTATGTACTGGATTTGTGAAGAACATAAAACAACTTTATTAAAACCATTTCTTATCTATAGATTTTGAGTGGCCTAGTCAAAAATCAATGGTAGTAACACATATAAATTATTATCTTCATTAGAAAGCAATTTATTTTTTTTATTTTATTTATTTATTTTTTTTGTCTTTTTTTTTTTTTTTTTTCGTGTCCAGCAACGGATCGCAACCCTCAGTGTCATGCCCGTACCGGACCGGGACCGGCAACGGGATCACAACCCTCTGTGCTGCGCCCGCACCTCGCTCAGCCAGTGAGCGGGAACCGGTCTGTATGTGGGATCTGAACCCTCGGCGGGAGCGCTACCGCGCTCCCAAGCGGCGCACTGTAGCAGTGCGCCACCAGGCCAGCCCTAGAAAGCAATTTAAATTGACTGGAAGCCTAAGGCTTCCAGTTTAATTTGGGGTTGAATTTACCAAAAGGACAGGCAACAGTTAATTTTTAAAGTTCCTTGAATCACTAATACACAAAGGAGACTAGACAAGCATCCTTTTGTCATCAAGGACAGGGCTCAGCAAACTTTTCTGTAAAGGGCCAGACTGTGAACATGGTAGGCTTTGCAGGGTCATAAGGTCTCTGTTGCAACTTAACTCTCCCTTGTAGTGCAAATGCAACTATGGTTGTTGATAATATGTAATTGAATGAGTACGGCTGTGTTCCGATAAAACTCTATGGACACCAAAATCCAAATTTCATAATAATTTTCATATTTCACAAAATATTACTTTTTTATTTTATAAAAACCACTTAAAATGTAAAAACCATTATCTTGCGAACCATACAAAAATAGGCAGGGACCATAATTTGCTAATCTAAGAGATTATCATCTATAAGAGAAAATACAGTCCTAGATGAACATGAAGGACATGCTGGCAACATAATAAAATGTCAAAATAAACATAAAACTAAATAATGAATGTTTAAAGTATTTTCATATCAAGAGTCTGAAAGATGATAAAGTATTATGTGGGTTCCATATCTGTATGGAGCAGACCCAGGTCTCCTAAGTTGAGAAATTTCAAATATTGGTAGAGAAGAGCTCCCAATGACCATATGCTGAAAGACACACACACAAAAAGACTTATCTTCAACTTGTCATAGTTCTTAGCCTTATGTTGTCTGGAGGTTGAATTGCTTCCCATACAACTCTCTGGACTTGGCTTCTCTTTCTGTTTTTTAAATAATTGAACTTGTATTTTTAAAACTATGTCATTTGGGGATAGTACAATAGACAAGAGATAAATGGTGTTTTGTGAGAAAACCCATCGGTTCTCTTAATAAACGAAACTCTAGCCATCCCTAGTTTGGATTCAAGTGAAGGCTGTGACTGAGTTAGGGGTGGGAGCTGGAATTCACCGGCCTGACTAGAGTCTCCAGAAATGCCCTGCCTCACGTCCTTCTGTCCGTCTTTTTCTCCAGTCATTGCTGTTGCAGACAGCTTCATGCAGTTATCATCTAATGGTACCTTGCCTCAATTGTACTGTTTAACTCTCTCTTTTTTTTTTTTTTTATCCTGGGGCTTCCCTGATAGCATAAGGTAGGATATCTGCAGGCACTTACCTCATATTCAAGCAAGTACACTCTGGAAGTGTGTGGAAATTAATGCCCCATTGGCTGGTTGGGACAGGACCCAGTGGGTCAAATGCTCTCCTTTTCCTTTTCCTACTGGACAATTCTGAGGCTCCTTGGAAGGTTGTGACAAGATAGCATCCTTTTATTGGCTTTCTCTCTTTTTCTGTTTTACTCATGCTCTGCTTTGAGGGTGAGTGAAATACTATGAAATCTTTTTACTCATAATCTTTGACATCAAATGTGTGGGGTTTTCCCACACCAACAATTAGTTCTCCAATTATCTGGAGATTGGCTTTGTATTCTACAACTCAATTCTGACACTAAGTACCCAGAGTTAGTTGCAAGTCCCAGGTTGCCACCTGTACTTCTGACCATCCAGAGATTAATGAGGGGTTCCCATGACCGTCTCCTCAGGTTTGATAATTTGCTAGCATGGCTCACGGAACTCAGGAAAACACTTTACTTACTATCACCAGTTTATTATAAAGAATTTAAATGAACAGCCAGAGGAAAAGCTTCATAGAGCAAGGTCTGGAAGAGTCCTGAGCACAGGAGCTTCTGTCCCTGTGGAGTTAGGGTGTACCACCCTCCCGGCATGCGGATGTGTTTGCCAACCCAAAAACTCCCTAAATCTTGTTGCTTAAGAGTTTTCATGGAGGTTCCATTATGTAGGCATGATTGATTAAATCATTGGCCATTGGTGATTGAATTCAATCTCCAGCTGCTATTTCCTCCCCTTACGTCCAGGGGTGGGGCTGAAAGTTTCAACTCTCTAACCACATGGCTGGTTGTCAGAGAAACAACCAGCCCCACCAAGAGTCATCTTATTATTTTCAGGAAATTCCAAGGGTTTTAGGAGTTCTGTGTCAGGAACTGGGGACAAAGACCAAATATGTATTTTTCATTGTATCACAGGTACCCTGAGTGTCTTAGTCTGCCATAATAAAACACCATAGCCTGAATGTCTTAAACAACTGAAATTTAAATTCTCAGTTATGGAGGATAGAAGTCTTAGATCAAGGTCTGGCAGGGTTGGTTCCTGGTAAAGGTTTTCTTTCTGGCTTGTAGACAGCTGCCTTCTCACGGTGCCCTCACATGGTCTTTTCTCAGTGTGTACACAGAGAGAGAAAGCAAGGTCCCTGGTGTCTCTTCTTGTAAGGGTACTAATCCCATTGGACCAGGGCCCTCACGACCTCATCCATCACACATACCCTCACGGGGGGGTTAGGGCTTCAACATATGGGGAGATACAAACATTCAGCCCATAACACAGGATAAGACATTCACCTTTCCCTTGGAAAAACACTCTTGTTTTTACTGGCACAACTTTCCTGGCCTAAGGGGCTGCTAGGCATCCTTTAGTGCTCTGATCCGAGCCTGGTGTCGGTAGCCATAATTAGTGAAATGAATCCCTTCAGTGACAACTTTAGAGGATCTTGAAATCTACAATTAACCACAGTAATATAGTATGTATGATATGTGCTGTAAAATAAGATTCCCTCTTAGTTCTCTGAGGGCTCCAGTGGGAGCCTACCGTAGGTTTGACTTGCAGCTCTGATGATTGATATCACAAGCCTCTGGATCAGGGCATCTCAGTCCTGGCTGTACAACAGAATCAGTTCGGGAGGTTTTGAAAAATACCAGTGCCTGGGTCCAGAGTCTGATTTAGTTGTTCTGGTGCAGGGGTTGAAAACTCGATATTTTTTTTATCCTAATGTGCAGACTCAGAGGTGGCCGTCACTGTCCTATGTGGGCCTATCCAAAACTGCTCACTGCCCATTGTGAGTTTTCCTGTTTGATAAACAGACTTTAGAAAAGGACTTACTAAATACTCTTAACTAAAGGTTTAATTTGGGGTTGAATTTACCAAAAGGACAGGCAACAGTTAATTTTTAAAGTTCCTTGAATCACTAAGGAGGAAATAAATAACATTATATTTTTTAAAAAACATTGTACACCAATGTTCATAGCGGCATTTTTCACAAAAGCCAAAAGATGGAAACAATCCAAATATCTATCAACAGATGACAGGCTCAACAAAATGCGGTATACACATACAATAGAATATTATTCAGCCTCAAAAAGGAAAGAAATTCCGATACATCTACAATGTGGATGAACTTTGAAAACATTATGCTAAGTGAAATATAAATATTATATGATTCTACTTATATGAGGTACCTATACTAGGCAAATTCATAGAGACAGAAAGTAAATTAGAGGTTACCAGGACTGGTGGGTAATGGGGTGGTAGATAAGTAGTGAGTGGGAGGGTGGAGTTGGTGTTTAATGAGTACAGAGTTTCTGTTAGGGGTTGTTGGGAAAATGGAACAATTTGGTCAGGCTCCCCTTGCCTTGGAGCTGGTTTAGGGCAGTTCAGTAAACATTGTGTGTGTGGGTGGAGTATGTGAGCCTTCAAGGTGGCACCACTTTGGCTGGTTTTTACTGCCTTGGGCGCCTGCCCTGCGCAGCCATGTTTTTCCAGAACTGCTGTTTCCAAGGAGTATGTGGCCAGTTACCTAGCTTAGAGATGTGCGTGAAGGGGTCTGGTGACCCAGCCTGGCATGTGAAGGGTTTGTGACCCAGTCTGTGAATGGGCTTGAGGGGTCTGGGAGCTCCAGACCCAGCCCTAGCTCAACAATCGGCCCAGTCGGTGCAGGATTACGGGCAGGTAAAAGAGCCCGACAACTAGTGTGGTCACCTAGCTTTACAATTGGTGTCACGAACAGGATTAAGAGCTAGACAAATGGCACTGTGAGGATTCTAGGCCTTGCAGTAGCCTTTGTCATAGCCAGAGAGGGGTGATGGAAAAGTTTTGGAAATGGATAGCAGTGATGGTTACCCAGTATTGTGAATGTACTTACTGCCACTAAATTATTAGGTTAAAATGGTAAATTTTACATTGTATGTATTTTATTGCAGTGAAACAAAAAACAAAACCTCCTCTTTACAGGTATGATACTTCTGAATGAATATTTAAGTTTTTCTGTATTTGTGAGGGCTACCATACCACTGAGACTAAAAATGTAGGTTGGCAACAGTGAAAGAGAAATCTCATTTAACACAGGTTTTTAGAACATATCAACAGCCTGGGGTCACTACAAAGATGTGTTTGCAGGACACTTTTCGGTCTTTTAAATACTTGAATATCAATATGTGTATTTAAGCTTTTTAAAGGGGAAAAAATGCTTTCTCTTTGGAATCTAATATTTTGAATATTTTGAAATCAAAATTAATGTTTGAAAATAAAAGTAATGATGATCTCATCAACTTAATCTGGTATCATCATTAGACTTTTAGATACAAGAGAAGAGGGTGTATAGTCCTCAACTTTAAAGATCACCAGTCAATGATTAGCATAATGTTGAAGCAGGTGCTTTAAAGGATGAAGATTATCACTCTCTTAGAATTTCTGACTCATGGGCCGGTCCGGTGGCGCACTGCTACAGTGCGCCGCTTGGGAGCGTGGTGGCGCTCCCACCGAGGGTTCGGATCCCACATACAGACCGGTTCCCGCTCACTGGCTGAGCGAGGTGCGGGCGCGACACCAAGGGTTGTGATCCTGTTGCCGGTCCCGGTCCGGTACGGGCGCGACACTGAGGGTTGCGATCCATTGCTGGACACGAAAAAAGACAAAAAAAAAAAAAAAAAAAGAATTTCTGACTCATGCTATAGTCTGCCATAAAGAGCAATATGAAAAAGGATTTGTTTGGACTGAAGAAATTAGTTCTTTTAGTGGCAGTAAGAAGTGCATATTCTAAGATAATTCCAGCTCAAAAAACCTTTTTTTTTCCTGATTGTAATAGATAACATTTATTGAGCTAAAACATATGCCAAGAACTTTGCCATGCAGTTTATGTGTCTCTTTTTTAAAAAATTTTTATTGAATCATAGTTCATTATGCATATTCTTGGCGTTTAATGTTGACATATGTTGATCAAATCAATATTACTAGCATATATATTGTTACAAATCATATTTATTCTTTATGCCCCTTGCCCAATCTCTCCCCAAACCCCTCTCTCTCCCCCCTCCCCCCTCTAATTATCCTATATTTTTTCTCTCCTTCTGAAAGAGTAATGGTTACTCTGTTGATTTGTTGCCTAGATGATATATCCCATGCTGAGAGGTGTGTTCAGGTCCCCCGATATTATTGTAGAGCAGATGCTTCATCTGTCACTCTGGAATGGGCTTTGTGGAGAGAGACATCCTCTTCTTTTCTTTGGTCTCTGCTGGTGACTCTCCTTGTGTCAATGCACTCCAGTGGCTGGTGGACCATCTGCATGGTGGTTGTGGCATCTAGCCACTTTTGCAGCAGCCCTGGTTATTGTGGTGGCTGTGGTGGGTGACCCACATGGAGGTGATGTATTTGGCATGCTCCTTGGCTCTGGTGGTGTGCCTGGTTGTGGGAGTGGGGGGGCTGGTCCAAAGCTCCATACCTCAGGTACCCAGGCGGCCTGGAGGTGCTGGCAGTGTGCCTGAGCCGGAACTAATTTTTTGTCCTTTGTGACTTCTGACTGGGAGGCAGATCAGCTGTCCTTGCTGTGCCCCAGCGTTCCCCCAGTGGGCCTGCCTTCCCCACCACCCATGCTGCAAACACTTCCCGTGGGATGGGCCATGTGCCAGTCCCCTGTGATGACTCACTGGACTCTGAGTGGCTCCTTTTTTTCAGCTGTTGTGTCATCTCACTCCTACATGGGTCCACAGGAACCCTATTAGTGGTCTTGCTGGCCTGGGGGCCACCAAGGCCCTCTTCTCCCCTGCTGCCTCCAAGTAATTTCATCCAAAAGGCACAGCTGTGGCTTTTGCTGGCTTCTGCTCCATGTGCTCAGCAGCTCCAGCCTTAAAGTGGCTGTGGCACAAAATGTTCAGAGTGGTTTTTTCTTTCTCTCATCTTGGCTTCTCCCACCTTCATGCACTCTATAGGTCTCTTCTTCTCTTCCCCTGAGCTCTAGTGGCCCCGGCTTGGCTGTTGTTGCTTTTTTATAGTTGTAAACTGGTTGATTTGTGGGAGACAGTGATGCTGGGGACTGTCTATATTGACCAGAAGCTCTAAAAGACCTTCTTGTAGATTAATTGTCACCAGCTCTCTTTTTTCTGCCTGTCAACTTATGCAAAATTTTACTTCTTTCGAATTTGGATAATGCCTCTCTTTCTTTGCTTGCTATTAACCTGATTAATCTCTTTCTTGTATCTCCACTTCTCTCTCTGTACTTCTCTGTCTCTCTCTTACATGAAGTCTTTTTCCATGGTAATATATTCTCAAATAGTATAATGAATGTAATAAGAAAAAGAGTAACTCATAATTTCAACATTTTCTTTGCAAATAGCTTTTTAGTCACAGATTAGTGGTATAAGGCTGTGGAGTATACATAAACAGTTCTTGCCCTTTTTCCTCCAAGGGACATTTGGAAGCTCTTCTCCAACCTGTTTACCAAACACTCTGCAGATTAGATTTTATGCTATATTAACAATTTAGAGTCGAATGAATGAATAAAGAGAAGAGACAGACATTGTCTAAAACATTCAGGTTTATAAAGACTTTTATGGAATGTCCTAGAGTCCTTCTGCTCTCCCGTGATGAAATTCCCTTCCACATCTCTCTCTCACATAAAGGCAGCTTGTCTCAAAGTGGAGAGGCATTTGTAACTGACATTCTCTCTTTATTCAGAAAGGAACTTCCTGATTCCTAAATGCTTGAGATCCCACATCAGGGGTCTCCTTTCTCCCAATTTTTGTCCCTTGCCTACCAATAGCAGCTCCACTGTGTTTGTGAATATGATTGAAGATTGGCATCCTGCTTTTTCTCCCAGCCTTCTAACTTGACCGAGGACTTCTAGGTGCTTCTCTTTCCTTCCCTGCTTCATTTGGGCCTTGGAGAATCATTCTGGGCTACTTTCTCAGGAGGTTTTTTCCTATCAGTCAGAGCTGAACATCAGAATGAGTTATCACTGAGAAGCAATGTTGTGCAAGGAGATGTGTCTGATAGGTGCAGGTATAGATATATGGTTGAAGCACATCGTGGCTTCCCAATCATTCATTTGTTGGTTAAAAATGAATTTATTTATTTGCTTATTTATTTGTTTGTTTATCAAGTGACTAGTATATGCCATGCACTGCTTCACAGGCTTGGTATAAAACAGATAAGAATCACTGTTCTCAAAGTGATATTCTAGTGGGGACAGTTAGAGAATAAAGATAAATGAATAAAATATATAGGACGTTAGATGCTAATAAGAGTCAAGAAAAAAAAATAAAGCAGAAAAGGCGTGAGGGAGAGAGAGAAAATTTGTACAATATTAGGGTAGTGAGAGAAGGGTTCTCTGAGGAGGTAACATTTGAATAAAGACCTGGAGGAGGAAAGGGAGCAGGTTTTGCCTGGAGGAGGAAAAGGAGCAGGTTTTGTGTACATCTGAGAGAAGAACATTCCAGGCAGAGGGTTCAGAAAGTGGAAAGGAACTACCTGAGATATTTATGAATGTGTGTTCCAGGAAGAGCAAGAAGACCAGTGAGGATGGAGTAGAGGAAGAGAATGGGAGAGCATTAGTGGGTGAGGATGGAGCAGCCCAAATCCTGTGAGTCCTTGGAGGACATTGCCAGGACTTTGATTCTTCTCTAAGTAACATGGAAAGTTATGAGAGATTTGAGCAGATAATTGACATGATCTGATTTTGATTTTAAGGCTCATGCTGGACACAGTGTTTAGGAAAGTCTGAAGGGGGCATGAGCAAGAGCAGAAACACCAAAACCAGTTAGGAATTTACTGCAATAATCCAGGTGAGACAGCCAAGGGCCCTGCTGGGGCCCTGAGGTCTGGAGCCGGGAGAAGCTGAACCCAGCCACAACCAGGTAAAGAGCACACCAAAAACACCATTTTCACACAGGTAGCCCTCCATAGCCATAGCAATTGCCATGGCTGCCACAAAAGCAGTTAGTCTCTATAGCAGCAGCCACAGCCACCATGCAGATTGCACACCAGACTCTCAACTGCATTGACACAAGGAGAGGCACCAGTGGAGACCAAAGAAAGAAAAAAGAGGTCCTCTCTCTCCACAAAGCACACTCCATAGTAATAGAAGAAGCATCTTCTTTACGGTGATAGGGGAGGACTTGATCACACCTGTCTCAGTACTGAACAGATCATCTAGGCCACAAGCCAACAGAGGAGCAGTTAAATCTATCAGATGGAGAGAACAAATCTATGGCTATTGGAAGGGGGTGGGGGGGATAGGAAAGGGGAGAGATTGGATAAGAGGCATGAGGAATAGGTATGATTTGTAACAATGAATATGCTAATAAAAAATAATAATCCAAGTGAGAAATGATGGTGGTATAGACCAAGACAAGAGCAGAGGAGGTGATGAAAGGAAATATGTCTGGAAAGATTGTGCAGTAGAGTCAATAAGTCAAGGCCTATGGATCCAGTAAGGGGTGAACACAAAAGTAAAGCACTGAGATGACTCAGTCTGATTGAAGATATTGACATCTCAGTTTGTTAGTTTCCAATTAAAATAGAGACTATCAATACTGCCCACATTTACAGATGGGGAAATTGAAGTTCAGAGAGGCTAAGTAATTTGCTTAAAGTCACACAGTGTGTAGGAGGAAGAACCAAGGCTTAAACCCAGATCTATCTGATCAGGATCCGTAATTTTAATCATCACTGCTTAAAACATTTATTAGATAAATATAAGAATAATATTTTAGTTTAACTTTGTTACCTACCTTAAAAATATTTTTTTTTTAATTAGCAGGAACAATTGTAAAGGAATACCTGAATGAGAAAGAAAGTGACATACAGTGAGTTATAAAATCTGTTCCTTCTGTGTTTCCTATGATCACTCATAAAACTAATGTATACTAAAGTGTGAACCACTAATAGACATGTGTATTAGTCTGTTTTCTGTTGCTATAACAGAATTCCTGGGACTGGGTAATTTATAAAGAACAGAGGTTTATTTGGCTTACAATTCTGGGACAGCTGCATCTGGCACGGGCCTCAGGCTGCTTCTACTCATGACAGAAAGTGGCAGGCAGCCGATGGGTACAGGCTGAACACATGGCGAGAGGAAGCAAGAGAGAAAGAAAGGGAGGTGCCAGGGTCTTTTAAACAACCAGGTCTCATGGGAACTAATAGAGCGAGAACTCACTCACTACCCCCCACCCCCCAGAGAGAGGATTAATCCATTCATGAGAGATCTGCCCCCAGGATTCAAACAGCTCCCAACACTGCCACATTGGGGATCAGATTTCCACATGAGTTTTGGGGGGACAATAGCATCCAAACTCTATCAACATGGCTTACAAAAACAGGAACAACTCCTTAAAGAAAACGAACTGTTAAGTAGAAGGGTGTCTTTATTCCAGCCCAATTTGTCCAGCCTGATTGATGGTCTTTAAGGAGCTGTTCCTAATCTGGGAGGTTACATTGTATACTGAGCATTTAAATCATGAATCACCTGGCTTCATCCACCTCACACTTTGTTCTTTGATATATTTTCAATCTCCTTTCAAAGCACCCTCCCTTTACAGCTCAGTCTAAGCTGATCCAGTTTGGCTTGTATTTTTGTACGTCCTGGCCTCAGGCCTTGCTCTGACTCTCAGCTATTGTTTTCATCTCTTTTCCACAGTTCAGGGAATCAGTGAACAGTTTCTCAGGCAACACTGCTCTTGATCTATTTATAAGCCTTAGGTCCTCCCCTTTCAGTTTTTGTTTTTAAATAGCCCCCCACCCAGATCTGTCCTGGCCTTCTGCATATATTTGTAAGTCAGCGTTTTAAAAGTCAACATGCACTTTCACACTAACACTGTACAAAATTGTTTGCACCTCAGACACATCTATAGAAGCATTTTTGAGCAAAAAGAACTTGAGCTTTAAAGTCAGGCAGACTGAGTAGTAAGAGAATAAAAATGAGCAAACATTGTAAATCTAATATATTATATGATTCAGAGTAGGGCTCAATAGATCAATGTTTTCTTCCTTCATCCATGATCTACTGCCAAACAAAATATACTCTTACAGCTTTTTTTTAATTTAAATTTTATTTTTTTCATTGTATATGTTTATAGGGTACAATTTGTTCTTTCAGTACATGCATATATTGTATAATGATCTAATCAGAATAGTTAGCATATCTATCACCTAAGAATTAATCTTTTCTTTGCCATTATAACATTCGAGATCCTTTTTTCTGGCAATCTTGAAATATACAATACCATATGATTAGCTATTGTCCCCCTAGGGCACCAGCACTGATTCTTCCTATCTGACTGTAACTGTGTATCTTTGTACCAGTCTGGCAGCTTTTCCCCTACACTTTTGTGAATAAACTCATAATCCTCTTGAGGATTTCTAGTGTTTTAAACTGTTGGTAACAATGGGAAAATATGAAGTATAAGGAAAGTTTTAAAAAAACTTTTTATGTGACATCCCCTTAGACCCTGAAGTGAGAAGCCATGTAACATATTGACACCAACAGTGAAAGGGAGAAGGAAGCAAAGAGGAAAAGAAGGAAGGAAACATTTATCGAGCATGCGAGGTATTTATCAGTGCTAGGCACTTCCAAGTGTTACCTCACTTAATCATCTTGTGTTGGAGGGGTATTCTGTTCTATACACAGGAGAACCTCATGGCTCCGAGCTGACGAATATTGGCAAAATTCCTGCACGTTCTAAGTGGTGGAGCTGGACTTTAAAGCTAACTCTGACTTCTATGTCTGTAATATTTTAATATGTTTAGTATACATCAGAATGGATATAAACAATATCTTACATTACTATTAAAACCAGCATTTATATATATCATCTTAATTATCCACCTTACTTACTCTGGTAAGTGCTAGGACATTGTTCTCCTTCCAAATAATTTTATATTTCAATCACAGTATACCTAATTAATAAGAGAAATTTGAGTAAAATGGTAATGGTAATTTAGTTTTGTGTCTTGCCGACTTACTTTACAAGGAATTTATAATAAAAAAGCCTTTCTAAATGTTACTGTGGCATAACTTCCTCAGTTCTTTAAAAGCTTCCAGATGTTCAGATAATTTTGTTTAGAAACTTTTAAAATTATCGAAGTTCTTTGCTGATTAAGTGGAACTTATAATAAAGTAAGTCTTCTCTCCCCTGTTAGACTTCATGATACTGAAAACTTTTTGAAGTCATAACTTCAAAGTAGATTACATGGTTATAGTGTTATAATAAATACAGGATTGTAGACTTTTCTGTAAGATTATAAAGGAAATGAAAAAGAAATAATGGCAAAATGACTTCCCATGTTCATATCTCTTCCTTTAAATGTTTACCAATTGGCTGATAAACTTGATACGCCGCAAAGTCTTACTGACATCAAAGGATAGTTTTTCTAGTACAAAGGGTCAAGTGCAGTACCTTAATCGTCAACTCACAGACCACTGGTAACAGAATTAAACAATTTACTTGAACCTGTCATGTCAAAGATAATGACATAGCAGAGATAACGTCCAAGTTCATGACAATCTGTGCAGTGGGAGGTAAAAAGTCTAGGTTTGCAGGTTGGAGGCACGGATAGTAAAGTTTCCTTTTGTCAAAAAGAAACAGTCAAAAAAAAAATGAAAGTTTCCTTTCCAGTCAAAACAGTAAGAGGTGATGAAATATGGAAACAAACAAAAGGGTGGAAGAAAGGAATGAGACATAAGAGACAATGGTTACACTTAAAATCCCAAAAAAGTGTGAAGATTAGAGAAATGAATTTGATTTAAAACAAAAGCAAAAACAAAAACAAACAAAAAGGCTTGTGATGGAAGGTGAGAGCAATTTTTTTTAAGTTGATTTCTGTGTTTTAAAAATAGACAATAACAATGCAGAAAATAACAATGAAAGGAATAGCTTGAACTTTAGGTAAGCAATAATACAGCAGAATGTCACACATAGCTATTGTCATTTCATGTGTGAGGTGAACTTCCACTATTACCACATTTTTTCCTTCCAAACTGTATTTTATTTTGTCAATATACAATGTGGTTGATTTACCACATTTTTGGATGGAGCTCTGCTACACAGCCCGTGTTCTCTTTATCAGTCATTACAATCCGTTCCATCTGAACCTGTGTGAGTACAATAACACACACTCCTTTTACACGACTTACATGATAGTGCTCAGCCAGTAAAAACTGTTGAGAAGAACTAAGTCTTCAATCCTCTTACAGCAAACTGCCTTTTAAAGTACAGCTTAAAGAAATTTAAAGAAGGCATGAATTGTAAATATTATTTCAGTAGAAAAGTCCACCTGCTTATAATTACCCCACTATATTCCAAACAATTGTCAAACACTTATTTTGAAGTGGTTTCCCTGCTGCTTTTATTACATTGTTTCCTGGATCTTGTTTTTTATCCTCTCCCCTGGGAATTCTCTTCACTAAAATTTTTCTGTGATCCAATAAAGAAACCATGTCCCCAAACTAGGAAAAGATAACCTGTTTACTTTTCTCAGCCTATTATTATTTTCTTTTTTTTTTTTTGTCTTTTTCCATGTCCGGCAACGGTTCGCAACCCTCAGTGTCGCCCCCGTACCGGACCGGGACCGGCAACGGGATCGCAACCCTCGGCGTTGCCCCCGCGCCTCGCTCAGCCAGTGAGCGGGAACCGGTCTGTATGTGGGATCCGAACCCTCGGGCGGGAGCGTCGCCGCGCTTCCCAAGCGGCGCACCAGCGCAGTGCGCCACCAGGCCGGCCCCCCTATTATTATTTTCTTTTTTTTTTTTTGTCTTTTTCCATGTCCGGCAACGGTTCGCAGCCCTCAGTGTCGCCCCCGTACCGGACCGGGACCGGCAACGGGATCGCAACCCTCGGCGTTGCCCCCGCGCCTCGCTCAGCCAGTGAGCGGGAACCGGTCTGTATGTGGGATCCGAACCCTCGGGCGGGAGCGTCGCCGCGCTTCCCAAGCGGCGCACCAGCGCAGTGCGCCACCAGGCCGGCCCCCCTATTATTATTTTCTTTTTTTTTTTTTGTCTTTTTCCATGTCCGGCAACGGTTCGCAGCCCTCAGTGTCGCCCCCGTACCGGACCGGGACCGGCAACGGGATCGCAACCCTCGGCGTTGCCCCCGCGCCTCGCTCAGCCAGTGAGCGGGAACCGGTCTGTATGTGGGATCCGAACCCTCGGGCGGGAGCGTCGCCGCGCTTCCCAAGCGGCGCACCAGCGCAGTGCGCCACCAGGCCGGCCCCCCTATTATTATTTTCTTTTGTTGTTTTCGTTGGTGGTGGTGGTGGTGATGCCTGGCCTGCTTGGGGATCTGAACTCTTGACCTTGGTGTTATAACACCAGCTCTAACCAGCTGAGAAACTGGCCAGCCCTCAGGCTATTACTTTTTGTCTTGATGGTCTCCTATCCTTTTCTTTTTTCTTTTCTTTTCTGTTTTGTTTTGTTTTTTTTAAATGGTAACAAGGAGAATATGGTAGGACAAGCCTTTCTCTGCTTAGACAAGTTCTCCCATAGACTATGCATCCCATATTCTGTAAGTGAAATCCCATATTCTTTTTTTTTTTTTTTTTTTTTTTAAAGATGACCGGTAAGGAGATCTTAACCCTTGACTTGGTGTTGTCAGTACCACGCTCACCCAGTGAGCTAACCGGCCATCCCTATATGGGATCTGAACCCGTGGCCCTGGTGCTATCAGCACCTCACTCTCCCGAGTAAGCCACGGGCCGGCCCAGTGAAATCCCATATTCTGTGAGTGAGTTTTTAGAATATACTTTTCACTTTAGAACTTGTATGTGATAAGGGTTATATTTTTCATATGTACATATGTACACAAAAATAATTATGCTATTGCTCTAATTCCTCAACTACTCACAAGAACAGTTATATTCAATTCTCATTGTTATGTTGTTCAGAAATAAAGAATAATACATACAACGGGAACGGAGGTCAAATAAGTAGATGTACATTTCCACCATGCATATATTTTAAACTCAGTAATTGATCCCCCTGAATACAAAGCAAAACTGCTGAGGACAAATATTAAATACATTTATGGATATAAGAAACTTAAAAGTCTCTATGATATTTAATTTTGACAACCAAGTTTGCTTCTTTTTAAAAATTTTCAGAAATAAAAATAAGGGCTGGTAATTACTTAGCAGTAATTTACAGGTTGGAGTCAAGGAGACGGGTCAATCCTATTAAACTAAATATTAAGCATAATATCTATGCTATTTTAAAACTGGCTGTAATATTTTTAACACAATCTGAAATACAAACAAAGAATGGAGAGTTTAATTCTTTCTGCTATGAAGACCTAGGATAAAAGCAGCGAGATACCACTACTTAGAGATAACTGGGTTTTCTCAGCATTTGTCTTTAACTAATCATTTTTATTGAAGTATAACATTCACACACAGAAAAGTGCATAAATCTATCACTCAATGAGTTTTTTCTTAGTTGACACACCTGTGTAACTACCTCCCATATGAGGAAGCAGATCATTGCCAGTGCCCCAGAATCCCCCTTAGTCGTCACTTCACCAGCAAAGTTAACCATCATCCTTAATTGCTATCACCATAGATTAGCATTGCTGTTTTTGAGCTTTAAATAAATAGAATCACACTGTATATATTCTTTTGTGCCTAGCTTTTTTCACTCAGCATTGTATTTTTGAGGTACATGCATGTTTGATTGTAGCAATAATGCTTTCATTTTAATTGCTATATATATATATTTTTTTGTCCTTTTTGAGACCAGCCGCACCGCGCTCAGCCAGTGAGCGCTGTGAGCGCACCGGTCATCCCTATATAGGATCCGAACCGGCGGCGGGAGCGCTGCTGTGCTCGCAGCACCGCATTCTCCCGAGTGCGCTGCGGGCTCGGCCCTTAATTGCTATATTTTAACTGATTATGTCAATATACCATCATTCTATTGTTTGTGGGTTTCTTTATTTTTTTATTTGTGTTGTTATAAAAAATGCTGCTGGCTGTTACAAAAAATGCTGCTATGCACATTTGCATACATGTCTTTTGGTGCATTTATGCACACATTTATTTAGAACATACCCCTCAAAGTAGAATGTTTGGGCTGTAAGACATGCATATGTTCAGCTTTAGTATAAACTGCCAAACAGATTTCCAAATTAATTTTACCATTTTGTATTCTCACCATCCTTAACATTTGGTATAATCATTCTTTTTGCCGTTAGCCATTCTGGTGGGTACACAGTCGTCTAATACCATGATTTTAATTTGCATTCCCTTGTTGAATAACTATGTTGAGCACCTTTTCATATGCTTGTTGACCACTTCAGTATCCTGCTTTTATGATGTTTCCATGTCTTTAGCCCATTTTTCATTGGGTATTTTGGCTTTTTAAAAATTATTATTTGTTGATGCTCTTCATATAGTATAGATAAGCATACTTTGCCATATATATGAATTCCAACATTTACTTTCACCCTGCAGCTTGCCTACGTGGTGAAGGCTTCACTCTCTTCTTTGGTGTCTACTGATGAACATTCTTAATATCAATAAATGCAACTGATCGGTCTGTTTCTTTATGGTTAGTGTGTGTGTGTGTGTGTGTGTGTGTGTGTGTGTGTGCATGTCTGTTAAATCTATGAAATTGTTCCCTATCTCAAGATCATGAAGACATTCTTTTATATTATCTTATAGGTAACATCTTTATTGTTTTACCATTTACATTAAGTCTGCAATCCAGTTACAACTGGGATTTGTACATGGAGGAAGTATAGGTCAAGACTTATTTTCCTATATGGGTACCTAATGGACTCAATACCATTTATTTGACAAGAACATGTTTTCTCCATTTCCCTGCAGTGGCATATTTCCCACAAATCAAGCGACCATATATGTGTGGGTCTGTGGTTTTGAATCCTCGATTGTGTTCCGGTGGTCTGTTTGTCTATCCTTCTAGCAATAACATATATCCTATAGCTTTACAATAAGTCTTTAAAGTCTTCATACCAAATATTGTAAAATACACCTAGATTTTGAACTAAAGGAATATTTTTAACTGAACAAAAGCAAAAATACAACATCAAAATGTGTGGAATGTCTAGAAATAATTTTATAGCCATAAATTCATATCTTAGAAAAGAAGAAATACTGAAAATCAATAATCTAAGTAGATTTTTCAAGATTTTAGAAGAATAATAGCAAATGAAATAAATAATAAAGGTAAGAGCATATACTAATTAGATAGAAAACACTTGTACAATGGTGGAAAATCAAGAAAGCCAAAAGTTGTTCTTTAAAATGATTAATGAAATTAATAAGCCCCTACAAGACTGATCAAGAAAAAGAGAAAACACAATGATCTAGATAAGAAATGAATAAAAGAACAGCACTACAGATCCTTTTGACATTAAAAAGGTAGTAAAAATACTGTGAATAATTTATGCAAATAATTTTGAAAATTAAGAAGAAATTTAGAATTTCTTTTAAAAATGCAACTTACTGAAAATTTACTTAGTTAAAATAAAAAATAAAAAATAAAATAAATAAATAAAGCCCTTCCCACAAAGAAAACTCTAAGCCCAGATGGTTTTATTTTTAAACTATTTAAACACTTAAGGAAAAATAACACCAATCTTACACAAACCCTTTCAGAAAATAGAAAAAGCATAAATTTTCCAGCTTATTTTATAAGGCCAACATCACCTTAATACCAAAACTTGATAAGGACATTATTATTATTTTTTTTTTCCTTTTTGTCTTTTTCCGTGTCCGGCAATGGATCGCAACCCTCAGTGTTGCTCCCGCACCGGACCGGGACTGGCAACGGGATCGCAACCCTCAGCGTTGCTCCCGTGCCTCGCTCAGCCAGTGAGCGGGAACCGGCCTGTATGTGGGATCTGAACCCTCGGCGGGAGCGCCACTGCACTTCCTAAGCGGCGCACTATAGCAGTGCGCCACCGGGCCGGCCCATGGACATTATTAAAAAGGAAATATTACAGTCTAATCTTTCTCATGCATGAAAATGTAAAAATTCTAAATACAATTTTAGCAAATTTAATATAGCAGTATGTACAAAGGACAATGCATTACAATCAAATTTATTTCAAAGTTGGCTTAACATTTTAAAATCAATTAATGTAATTCACCTCATAACCAGATAAAGGAAATAAGTCATATATGATTATCTTAATAGATTCAGAGAAAAAAACACCTTTATTAACTTCAACACCTGTTGATGACTTTTTTTTTTTTTTTTTGGCAGCTCCTCAGTACAGGGATCTGAAACCTTGACCTTGGTGTTATAACATGCACTCCAACCAACTGAACTAACTGGCCAGCCCTGTTCATGACTTAAAGAAAGAGAGAACTCTTAGCAATTTAGGAATAGAAAGGAGCGTTCTTAATTTGATAAAGAATGGTTACAAAAAGTCTTACCATAAGCATCAAACTTGATGATAAATGAAATCTTTTCCTTGAAACCAGGAATGAGATACAGAGGCAAACTATCATCACTTCTATTCAACACCGGTTTTTTTTTTACCTACTGTATTAAGTCAAGAATAAGGAATAAAAGAAAAGTGATTAAGAAGAAAGAAAACTATTATGAGCATTCGATCCCTCTACCAGCCAGCTGCTCCAGAAAGAAAGAAAACTATTATTATTTGCAAATAAAACATGATAGTGTGTATTTCAGTTACCTATTGCTGTATAACAAATTACCCACAACTTCATAGCTTAAAGAAACAAGTATTTACTATCTCACAGGTTCTGTGGGTCAGGAATTCAAGAGTGACTTAGCTGGTTGATTCTGGTTTAAGGTCTTTCATGATGTTAACTAGGGTTGCAGTTATCCAAAAGCTTGACTGGGGCCAGAGGATCCACTTCCAAGATCACTTACTCACCTGATTGTTGGCACATGGACCTCTGCAGATTGAGGGTCTTCATGATATTGCAGCTGGCTTTACAAATTATCTGAGAGAGCAAGATAGAAACCACAACATCTCTTATAGTCTTGCCTTGGAGTCATACTCTGTTATTTCTGTCACATTCTATTTGTTATAAGCAAGTTAGTAAGTCCAGCCCACTCTCAATGGAGGAAAACTCAGCTCTACCAATGAGAGGTATATCAAAGCATTTGCAGACCGATTTGAAAGGCACTGTAGTGTATGTTGAAAATTCAAAAGAATCTACAGAAGATCTGTTAGAATTTAAAAAGTAGACTTATTAAGATTGCTGGATATGAGCATACATACTAAACTCAATTCCATTTTTTTTTTTTTTTGGGCAGCTGGCTGGTACAGGGATCCAAACCCATGACCTTGATGTTGTGAGGCTGTGCTCTAACCAACTGAGCTAACTGGCCAGCTGTAGGGAAAGTGAAAATAAATGGTCAGGCTCCCTCAGGGGGTTGGCATCCTGCCAGGCATTTGATGTAAATGATAACTGTGCATGCATGCCCAGGTGTTCCTTGGCTATTGTTTGTGGATGTACGTGAGCACCCAGGTGTTCCTTGGTTGTCTGATTTGCACCCAGGTGTTCCTGGGTTATTGGCTTAAGTATAAAGGACGAGTGGCTCTGATCCACTGGATCCCCTGCCTCCAGAATGCTGTTACTGCTCCTGGAGGCTGTTGTTGCAAGCTGTTAAGGAAGCTGAGGACTGGGCTGTGTTGGAATGAAGCATGTCAACCTTGCTGATGGCTCCTGGGATCTTTTCCCAATTACCTTAGCTCACGACCTGTATGTGAGGGGTCTGATGACCCAGCCTGCATGGCATGTGAGGGGGTCTGGTGATCCAGGCTGCACAATGGGTTTGAAGTGTCTGAGCCCTAACCTGCACAATTTCATTTCTATTTAATAATAGCAAATAATTAGAAAATGAAACATAAAATATTTATAATGGCAAAAAAATCAAATAGGAGTAAATCTAACTAGACTTATGTAAGTTCTCTACATGAAAAACTACAAAACATTATTTAGAGAAATTATAGATATATATTTAATTGAATTTACAGAATTAAATAAATAGGTATATTTTCTTCTAAGTACCATTCAATTGAAGATCATCAGTTGCAAAATGAATTGCATTTTTTGCTAAAAGTTTTAGAAACTTTTGTGTGAATGAAACGGAAATCTCTATCATCCTCAGTTTTCTTTCTTTGGCCTAAAAGATTTATCTCACGACTCTGCTAACCAGTCAGAATCATACTGTTTTCTGAATCTCCTGAAGTTGTACTGGTGCTGTCTCTTATATCTGGACACAATTGATTTTCCATTCCTTGGCTTGATACCTAGGTTTTGACAAAATCTTTCCTTATCTTTTTTCTTCACTATAATTCTGGCAGATTGGACATTTAAAAAAGCTATAAGAACAAATCTAAACAAAAATCAATGTTCAATTAAAAAAACACAAAAGCATAAAAACAAGCAACTTAGAAAATGCAAGTTTCCAAATACATGACAATCAAAATTGACTAAACATACAGGTGCCTACTCTTATTCTAATTCCGCCTAAGAAATCTCCGCCTTGATGTAGCTTTATGTTGGTACCGTATTTATGCCTGGAGTAATCTCAGTCTTTCAAAGAATCTGTTTCCTGTTCTCTGTATTTATGTTCTAGACTATTCAAGACTAGGTAGGCTCTACTTTCTCTGGGCCTAATAATACTGAACGATTCAAACACAGTACCTGTAGTATCCAACAGAGGAAACCAGCCCCAGGATATTCCTTGAACAGAGATGTTCATATTCAATCCCCCAACTTCAAAACACCACATCCTCCATCATTAATACCCACATTGCATCCCCAGCCCTCCCAACCACAGTCAGCAATTAGCTGCCAAGTCAACCCATAGCCCAGCTAGTGATGTATGAGGTAATTTGCCATGAAAAATTCTGTTCAAATATGACAACACATATAAATATTTTAAATGCATATACTCTTCTAGAAATCTATCTTACATATATACTTCACATGTGCACATAGACATATGGGCAAGAATATTCATTTTATTATAAGCATTGCTTATAGAAGTAAAAACTTAACTACATATATATTCATCAGTAAGGAACGAGTTAAATACATTACAATACAACTTACAATATATCTGTTAAAAAAATGACAGAGATTAATACATTGATTTTACTCTATCCTGTTTGCATGCATATTATCGATGACTCTTCTTTGGGGAAGTTTGAGTTCTTCGCTGCGGATTTTTTTTTTCCTCTCTGTCTAGTTTCTGGACAACCTTATTAATTTTCTTTGTGGCATAAGATGTTAGACGCTACTTTTATCTTTGAGAGCCTACTTTTGTCTGTTAGCCTTTTCCAAGAAAGACTAAAAAAAAATTGTTTTTAATATAAAACTATAACTGAAACCAACTGGGAAAGCAATTCTTTGAGTTCAGAGCTTTTGGAGATCTGAACAAATATTGGGTGAAGAGAAAAGGGAAACTGTTTGATCAGACAGAACAGATAAATCAGGGCTGGTGGTTAATTTGCTTGATGGATGTCATAACCAGACTATTCTCACATCTTCAACTTTTCTTCTCTGAAAAAACCCATGTATCTGGAATTCTCCACCTATGTTCATCCTCCAGTAGGTGGAATACCTAGTGTTGCTAACTTGGCAAGATAGTTATGATTGATAGCACTGAGCTCAAATGAATAGTCAAACCCTACCTATCTAAAGTTTCACATTCATTCACTTTTGGAAGATTCTATTTAGATCTACCCTTTTAGTTGATCTCACTTTTTTTTAGGGGACAGATATTTTAGAATATTAAATACTTGACATGAGCAACACATTCAGGTGAGTAGTATTCTTTCAAAAAGGCTACATGAAGATCTTAAATGAAAACTGCATTTTCTTTTAAGGTTGACTAGTATAGGGATTGAACCCCAGACCTTCATGTTATTGATACTATGCTTTAACCGACTGAGCTAACTGGCCAGCCTGCATTGTTTTTTATATGAAAAAAATTTACAAAAGCTTTATTTATGGGCCGGCCTGGTGGCGCACTGCTACAGTGTGCCGCTTGGGAGTGCGGTGGCGCTCCCGCCGAGGGTTCGGATCCCACATACAGACCGGTTCCCGCTCACTGGCTGAGCAAGGCGTGGGAGCAACACCGAGGGTTGCGATCCCGTTGCCGGTCCTGGTCCGGGACGGGCGCGACACTGAGGGTTGCGATCCGTTGCCGGACACAAAAAAAGACAAAAAAAAAAAAAAAAAAAAAGCTTTTTTTTTTTGGGCATCATTGAGCAATGAGTTAAAGTTA